>NC_140171.1:51126733-51286255 GCF_963971535.1 Notolepis coatsorum | reverse complement strand
AGGACCAACAGACACACACCACACACACACACACGCACGCACGCACGCACGCACGCACGCACGCACGCACGCACGCACGCACGCACGCACGCACGCACGCACGCACGCACGCACGCACGCACGCACGCACACACACACACACACACACACACACACACACACACACACACACACACACACACACACACACACACACACACACACTCTTCACAGGATAGGGATAGTAGGCAGAATTAGTCTGTGAGGGAAGTACACTGTGAAGGCAGATCTATCCGACGCAACGCTCATCAGATCACTGGAGCTGTCAGTGCTCGTCATGTGAAATGCAGAGAGACGTCCGCATTTCAGCTGACTTACTGCTGTCAGAAGATGACGGCTGAAGGAGGTTTCAGTGTACGATGCAGCAAGAGAATCTGCACCATGAGCATACAGTACACACACACACACACACACACACACACACACACACACACACACACACACACACACACACACACACACACACACACACACACACACACACACACACACACACACACATACACACTGTAATGTGTTTTACCTCCCATGGCACAAAGATAAGATAAGATAAGAATACACTTTATTGTCCCGGAACATTTATTTGGAACATCAGTCTGCGATAACAGTGTAAACAAAGAAGAAAAAAAGATATATACAATCATTTATTCGTAAAAAGGACTTCAGACAAATATGACAATACATAGAGACATGTAACTGTAGCACTTGTGTCACTAACAGTAACAGCTGTTCGCCACGGGCACAGTTCTAGATTCGAATGAGGAGAGGAGTAATATACACAATTAAAGGAATAGTAGACCAGAGACAGAGTTATAACAATGACCGGTGTTTTATTTCTAAGCGCGCTAACTAGACAATAATAATACATACAAATGTGAATTACAAAGTAGTAGTGTGAAGTATCCCTTTTAGGTTCTTTCATTAACCACTCCTTCTTTCGGGAGGGTTCCCAGGTGGCCAGCATACTCGGCCCAATTCCGGCTACCGGTCGGCACACTCGGCATATGTCCGGCACGGCACGCCAACGATGAGCCGGATCTGGCGCGGTAATGGTTGCCGGGGCAGAGCCGACTCGGGCTCGCCAAAGATAAACCGGCTCTGGCCCGGCTCTGGTTGCCGGGGCAGAGCCGACTCGGGCTCGCCAAAGATAAACCGGCTCTGGCCCGGCAATGGTTGCCGGGGCGGAGCCGACTCGGGCTCGCCAAAGATAAACCGGCTCTGGCACGGCAATGGTTGCCGGGGCAGAGCCGACTCGGGCTCGCCAAAGATTAACCGGCTCTGGCCCGGCTCGGCTTGCCGTGCCAGAGCCGACTCGGGCTCGCCAAAGATAAACCGGCTCTGGCACGGCAATGGTTGCCGGGGCAGAGCCGACTCGGGCTCGCCAAAGATAAACCGGCTCTGGCCCGGCTCGGCTTGCCGTGCCAGAGCCGACTCGGGCTCGCCAAAGATAAACCGGCTCTGGCACGGCAATGGTTGCCGGGGCAGAGCCGACTCGGGCTCGCCAAAGATAAACCGGCTCTGGCTCGGCAATGGTTGCCGGGGCAGAGCCGAAGTTTCAGTCAAGCGACGCCGCCCCCACACACAACAGCGGTGTGATTGGCAGAATCGACTGTCAATCAAAATTGTTCCGTTGAGACCACCGCAACAAGTGAATACAGCTGTACTGTACCCACTCTGCAGTCTGTCAATAAAGCTTTCAATCAATCAATCAATCAGACAAATGCATAGAAAAGCCCTTATTATAACCAAATAACAAAAAATTATATTATTGTTTATGAAAATGTTTTAGCCCTATGCTTGCCTATTATTTTAATGGCAACAAATAAATAATAATAATAAAATTAATAAATAAAATGTTAGAGGAGTGGAGGGGGGGGGGGCAGAGCGAGGTGGGTGTTAGAGGAGTGGAGGGGGGGCAGAGCCTCATAACATTAGCTGCACTCATAGGAGCCTGCATGTTGATGTAGCCTCATAAAGCTAACATTATAGCTGCACTCATAGGATGTTGATGTAGCCTCATAAAGCTAACATGCTGCACTCATAGGAGCGTGTTGATGTAGCCTCATAAAGCTAACAAGAGTATATGTAATACTGTGGTTATGGCCTCTATAGTTAGCAGCTCCCCAAGCTAACACAACATGGACCGCAGCTCCCCAAGCTAACACAACACAGACTGCAGCTCCCCAATCTAACACAACACAGACCGCAGCTCCCCAAGCTAACACAACACGGACTGCAGCTCCCCAAGCTAACACAACACGGACTGTAGCTCCCCAAGCTAACACAACACAGACTGCAGCTCCCCAAGCTAACACAACACAGACCGCAGCTCCCCAAGCTAACACAAGCTAACACAACACAGACCGCAGCTCCCCAAGCTAACACAACATGGACCGCAGCTCCCCAGGCTAACGCTAACACAACACAGACTGCAGCTCCCCAAGCTAACACAACATGGACCGCAGCTCCCCAAGCTAACACTCTAACACAACACAGACTGCAGCTCCCCAAGCTAACACAAGCTAACACAACACGGACCGCAGCTCCCCAAGCTAACACAACATGGACCGCAGCTCCCCAAGCTAACGCTAACACAACACAGACTGCAGCTCCCCAAGCTAACACAACATGGACCGCAGCTCCCCAAGCTAACACAAGCTAACACAACACAGACTGCAGCTCCCCAAGCTAACACAACACGGACTGTAGCTCCCCAAGCTAACACAACACAGACTGCAGCTCCCCAAGCTAACACAACACAGACCGCAGCTCCCCAAGCTAACACAAGCTAACACAACATGGACCGCAGCTCCCCAAGCTAACACAAGCTAACACAACACAGACTGCAGCTCCCCAAGCTAACACAAGCTAACACAACATGGACCGCAGCTCCCCAAGCTAACACAAGCTAACACAACACAGACTGCAGCTCCCCAAGCTAACACAAGCTAACACAACATGGACCGCAGCTCCCCAAGCTAACACAACATGGACCGCAGCTCCCCAAGCTAACACAAGCTAACACAACACAGACTGCAGCTCCCCAAGCTAACACAAGCTAACACAACATGGACCGCAGCTCCCCAAGCTAACACAAGCTAACACAACATGGACCGCAGCTCCCCAAGCTAACACAAGCTAACACAACACAGACTGCAGCTCCCCAAGCTAACACAAGCTAACACAACATGGACCACAGCTCCCCAAGCTAACACAAGCTAACACAACACAGACTGCAGCTCCCCAAGCTAACACAAGCTAACACAACATGGACCGCAGCTCCCCAAGCTAACACAAGCTAACACAACACAGACTGCAGCTCCCCAAGGTAACACAAGCTAACACAACATGGACCGCAGCTCCCCAAGCTAACACAAC
The DNA here is from genome assembly GCF_963971535.1 of Notolepis coatsorum. Classification (NCBI taxonomy): domain Eukaryota; kingdom Metazoa; phylum Chordata; class Actinopteri; order Aulopiformes; family Paralepididae; genus Notolepis; species Notolepis coatsorum. Next base: position 51,282,838 of record NC_140171.1, on the reverse strand, counting down.
ATGGACCGCAGCTCCCCAAGCTAACACAAGCTAACACAACACAGACTGCAGCTCCCCAAGCTAACACGAGCTAACACAACATGGACCGCAGCTCCCCAAGCTAACACAAGCTAACACAACATGGACCGCAGCTCCCCAAGCTAACACAAGCTAACACAACACAGACTGCAGCTCCCCAAGCTAACACAAGCTAACACAACATGGACCGCAGCTCCCCAAGCTAACACAAGCTAACACAACACAGACTGCAGCTCCCCAAGCTAACACAACATGGACCGCAGCTCCCCAAGCTAACACAACACAGACTGCAGCTCCCCAAGCTAACACAAGCTAACACAACACAGACTGCAGCTCCCCAAGCTAACACAAGCTAACACAACATGGACCGCAGCTCCCCAAGCTAACACAAGCTAACACAACACAGACTGCAGCTCCCCAAGCTAACACAAGCTAACACAACATGGACCGCAGCTCCCCAAGCTAACACAACATGGACCGCAGCTCCCCAAGCTAACACAAGCTAACACAACACAGACTGCAGCTCCCCAAGCTAACACAAGCTAACACAACATGGACCGCAGCTCCCCAAGCTAACACAAGCTGACACAACACAGACTGCAGCTCCCCAAGCTAACACAAGCTAACACAACATGGACCGCAGCTCCCCAAGCTAACACAAGCTAACACAACACAGGTCATTTGGACAGTCTTTCGATGCCATTATGAATGACTAGCAATCTGTCGGAGTCGATGAGAGCTTTCATTTATGTCATTTAGTCATTTATTCAAAATGCCATTCCAGAATCCGTTCCTATGAGACAGTTTTAGTTCAATTCTGCACTAATGCCAACTGTTTAACATGAGTATGCAACAAGCTCATACTGGCTGCATATCTGTTCTACTGTCTATCTAGAAGCTCATACTGGCTGCATATCTCTTCTACTGTCTTATCTAGAAGCTCATACTGGCTGCATATCTCTTCTACTGTCTTATCTAGAAGCTCATACTGGCTGCATATCTCTTCTACTGTCTTATCTAGAAGCTCATACTGGCTGCATATCTCTTCTACTGTCTTATCTAGAAGCTCATACTGGCTGCATATCTGTTCTACTGTATCTAGAAGCTCATACTGGCTGCATATCTGTTCTACTGTCTCTAGAAGATCATACTGGCTGCATATCTGTTCTACTGTCTCTAGAAGATCATACTGGCTGCATATCTGTTCTACTGTCTTATCTAGAAGCTCATACTGGCTGCATATCTGTTCTACTGTATCTAGAAGCTCATACTGGCTGCATATCTGTTCTACTGTCTCTAGAAGATCATACTGGCTGCATATCTGTTCTACTGTCTCTAGAAGCTCATACTGGCTGCATATCTGTTCTACTGTATCTAGAAGCTCATACTGGCTGCATATCTGTTCTACTGTATCTAGAAGCTCATACTGGCTGCATATCTGTTCTACTGTATCTAGAAGCTCATACTGGCTGCATATCTGTTCTACTGTATCTAGAAGCTCATACTGGCTGCATATCTCTTCTACTGTCTGTCTAGAAGCTCATACTGGCTGCATATCTGTTCTACTGTCTTATCTAGAAGCTCATACTGGCTGCATATCTCTTCTACTGTCTTATCTAGAAGCTCATACTGGCTGCATATCTCTTCTACTGTCTTATCTAGAAGCTCATACTGGCTGCATATCTGTTCTACTGTATCTAGAAGCTCATACTGGCTGCATATCTGTTCTACTGTCTCTAGAAGATCATACTGGCTGCATATCTGTTCTACTGTATCTAGAAGCTCATATACTGGCTGCATATCTGTTCTACTGTATCTAGAAGCTCATACTGGCTGCATATCTGTTCTACTGTATCTAGAAGCTCATACTGGCTGCATATCTCTTCTACTGTCTGTCTAGAAGCTCATACTGGCTGCATATCCTTTCTACTGTATCTAGAAGCTCATTGGTTTGTAAATTGACTAGATTTTCTAGAGATTTTTAGTTTTTAATTGTATGTTTTGTAATCTGTATCTGTCGTTACCAGTTAGTCGTGTTACTTTGCTCGTATTCACTGTTCTGGTGGTTCTAGTTGTACGCCTGGATCTGGTGTTCTTTGACCGTGTCCTATATGCCCTGTAAATAATATGTACAGATACCGAGATGTCACAAATATGTTACCTGTTACCTGTTTATTGCACAATGTTTTTTTTTTATTGGATTCTATTATATGTTGTACCACGTATTGCACATCGTTGCGGGCAAGACCACCCGCATTTCATTGTATACTTGTATGCCGTGACAATTAAAACTCTTGACTTGACTTGACTTGACTTGACTTGACCCTGCTACACAATTCATCTCAAAACAAACTGGTCAGACTACATGCTTGACCTTACTCCTAGAACCCACCTCGCCCCTGCCCACGTGACAACGGCTTAGAGTAGACGACAGAGTGCAGCAACTTGCAATGGGCCTGTCTACAAGATACACTATACACGATCAAGGTACCCATATATGTGTACATATCAAAATACTTCCCAAAGGTCAGTGAATACCACGACCACAACACCATAGAGGGAGCTCCACAAATCATGTTAAACCCAGATTCGGCTCAAACAGGAACACGTTTCGCAATTATGCCACATCAATGTGGAACGCCCTACCCAAAGCTGTAAAGGAATGTGAATCACTACCCACTTTCAAAACCACTCTCAAAGAACACCTACGGGAGACTGCAATTCGAAACTGGCCCCTGTAAATGTCCTAACCCAACCCAATGTACAGTCAATTACCAAACATGGTTTTGTCAATATGTACAGTTGCTTGTGCAGTTGTACAGTGTCCAGTGTCCACCCCTACCCAACCTACCCAACCCCCCCCACCCCACCCACCCCCCCCACCTATAATGTATACGTTTTCATAAATTTATAGCCGTATATCCTGATGAATTGAAAATGGGGGACCCTGATGCAAGACGAAAGTCTTTCTCTGGTCTGCATCCCCTTAACAATTGTGTGTATTGAGCTGTACTGTATTGTACCCATTCTGCAATCTGTTAATAAAGTTTTCAATCAATCAATCAATCAATCAATCAATCAATCAATCAATCAATCAATCAAAACCAACATTTTCACTGTAAAGTATATAAAAACGAAGTTATTGAACTTTAAACTTGAAACAAATACTATACTGCCTATAATTGCTCATATGTGTACATTTTCCATTAATCATATTATAGATATTTTTTATTTTCTATATGTGATCCACTCCCCCCTCCCCCCTCCCCCTGCTATGCTGAAAAAAAAGTGAAAATGTCATGTTATTGCATCAGCCAGATGCTGCGTTCACGTTACATGGGAAGAAGCGGAAACCAGAGGACATCTCGTTGCTACAACTAAGCTTCACGCGTTGACTCAATGAAACGCCCACATCCATACTTCCGCAATTCGTGACGCGAAGTGGGAGATCGGGGTCTATGAAGAAATCCCATATGTCCTAGACTATATAGGAATTATAACTATAGAGGCTGATGTGAATGGTTTTTCCCAGTAGGAAGCTGGTTCTTCCACTTGAATTCCCATGTAACGTGAACGCGGCATGTGCTCAATGGCCGGAAGACGCTGCTACTTCCGTTTGAGATCCACACGTGTACGTTGTTCGTTCGCTTGATTACAAGATTGCACATCGTGAATATCAGGTAAGTTAATAACAATTGTCTATATTTTATTATAGTTGACTTCAAACAGTAATTAACGTTACCAGAATAGTTTAGAAACTCGTTGACTCGTTTTATAAAAATGATATGTTTATTAGCAACGCCGAGCCAACAGTATACGTCGTCTTTGTAATTTAGATATATTATGGCCTTAAAGGCCCGCACTTATGTTGTATTTTTGTTCAATAATGTGACTTTCATGAAGAGGGGAACATTTTGTATCGAAATTGAGCCAGTGTTTGCGTTTTTATCAAACATTTGTGCACATGGCTAGCGCTCCCTCTGTTTTTGTGGTTGTGTTAGATATGCTAAGCTAACGTTACATATCGAACCGATATGCTTTGATCTAATCTTACATGGTACCACGTGTGCCACTACCCGAACGTAAGATTAGATAAGATATAAGCTCCTATCGGTTCGATGATATAATTAACGTTAGCTCAACATGTATAATTGTCTAGGTTAACGTAGCTATCGTTAGCTGCCAGCACTATAGTCAAAGGCCATTTGCGGTGAGCACGTGGATATTTTAATATGGTTCATAATGCGTGCAGGGCAGCAGGGGCTCTGAGACTGAATTGCAGGTTAAACCCTATATTAAATTATGGGTATAGTTTACAACAGAATTGGCACAAGGGTTAAGATGATCACGCGCACGTTATATGGATTAAAATATCCACGTGTGCTCGGCTCCCTCTGTTGTTGTGGTTGTGTTAGATATGCTAAGCTAACGTTACATATCGAACCGATATGCTTATTTGATCTAATCTTACATGGTACCACGTGTGCCACTACCCGAACGTAAGATTAGATAAGATATAAGCTCCTATCGGTTCGATGATATAATTAACGTTAGCTCAACATGTACTTGTCTAGGTTAACGTAGCTATCATTAGCTGCCAGCACTATAGTCAAAGGCCATTTTCGGTGAGCACGTGGATATTTTAATATGGTTCATAATGCGTGTCGTGCAGCCACTTTTTCCTCCGTGATGGTATAAAACTTGTGATTTGGGTTTCTGGTTTTGTCATTAGTACAACGTGTAACACAGCTCTTTGGCATTGTGAAGGACTGAAGAAAATTCCGCCTGATTGTCTTTAATTTGCCATCCGTTTCTCCACTAAATGATGATGCAGGATACATATTATCTGCTGTACATGTAATCTACTGTTTAAATTTGTGTTTACAGTGTCTGCCCAGGCCAGGAGTGACAACATCCTCCCAACTGTAAAAAGTATGTGGTACTAATTGTCATGATGACTGAGCGCTACTCTGACTACAATAAGGCATCAAATATGCGAAGGTCAAGGAATATAGTTGATCAACTTTTCCAATTGCACTCTGCAAATAGGCACACCTCTGAGGCGCCTGAACCTCCAGGTTATCAACTTCCTGATTTAGCAAAGGGACAGGGAGGACTTGATTTTGATGATGACACCAGTGTACTGTCAATCTAACTAACTGTAACTGTCCCCTCCTACTTTTCTCCATCTCTATCGCCAATCCGTCCTACAGCTCCCACACCTAGCGTGGCACCCCGGCCCAGGCTAACCGAAACCGACTGTGATCGTAAGTGTTCTACAGCAATTACTACTACACAGTAAATCTCAAGTGTTGCATATCTGTATTGAAAAATCCACTGTGGCACAGCCACACCGGTGATGACACCAGTGTACTGTCAATCTAACTAACTGTAACTGTCCCCTCCTACTTTTCTCCATCTCTATCGCCAATCCGTCCTACAGCTCCCACACCTAGCGTGGCACCCCGTACCCGGCCCAGGCTAACCGAAACCGACTGTGATCGTAAGTGTTCTACAGCAATTACTACTACACAGTAAATCTCAAGTGTTGCATATCTGTATTGAAAAATCCACTGTGGCACAGCCACACCGGTGATGACACCAGTGTAATGTCAATCTAACTAACTGTAACTGTCCCCTCCTACTTTTCTCCATCTCTATCGCCAATCCGTCCTACAGCTCCCACACCTAGTGTGGCACCCCGTACCCGGCCCAGGCTAACCGAAACCGACTGTGATCGTAAGTGTTCTACAGCAATTACTACTACACAGTAAATCTCAAGTGTTGCATATCTGTATTGAAAAATCCACTGTGGCACAGCCACACCGGTGATGACACCAGTGTACTGTCAATCTAACTAACTGTAACTGTCCCCTCCTACTTTTCTCCATCTCTATCGCCAATCCGTCCTACAGCTCCCACACCTAGCGTGGCACCCCGTACCCGGCCCAGGCTAACCGAAACCGACTGTGATCGTAAGTGTTCTACAGCAATTACTACTACACAGTACATCTCATTCAAAGTGTTGCATCTGGGGGGGTGAGACCTTGACACGAAATGGGGAACCATGACTCAAGACAATGGATATTTGTGTCTCAGTTCAGAACCGTTAGTTTACCACAGTTCTGCACCCAATTTCCCTATGTAATGGTTTTTGTGACATTTTAGATATGCTTACTTTTGGTTAGGCCTCCAAATTAAGATAATCTGGACTGGATACATTCTTTAAAACCTGTCAGATTTTCTGATTTATATGTAGACCGGTTTGAGTTTATTGTAGTGATGTTACTGTGTTTCCAAATCTCAGATATTAACTTGTTAAGTGTGTTTGTTTTTTACAGCTATTCTCCATGAGATTTTAACTACTGTGGCAACGACTAATCAAATGATAAAGGAAATGCACACCTTACTGCTAAAAAATGGTGCAGCAGCAACCGTCCCAGATGGCCTTCCATTTACGATGTTACCACTTTCCACCCTGGATGAGCTGAGAACCCTTGATGAGCGCATTGCACAGGAGGATGTTTATAAGGAAAAATTGGTAGGTGAAAATGTATATTTGAGGAATTGACATTTGCTGAGACTTTTGACCTATGGCCCTTTTTTTCTACTTTTTTTCTCCCATTCTATTTATTATTATATATTTGGTTACTTGATCATGATTAGGGCTACTTCTACGCACTAGGCCTTATGCTTTTTCTTCTTTTTTTTTGCTATCATGAATATGATCAGTTTCCAATTGTCTACCTATGGTGGTATGTTCTTGGTCCACCACTCCTGAGTAGAGGAAACTAAACAATTTTGTATTTCAGATCCTTCACTTGGCGATGGCTGGGGGATTGACTGTTAAAGAAACTGTTTGGAGGACTATGGCGAAACTAGTGACAAACCAGCTGGCCAAGAAAATTCGAGCCACTTGCAATTAAAGATGTTGTCCTGAGTAAGTTTTGCTTTATTATTATATGGTTTCTTAATCTTCTAAAGGAATAGTTCAACATTTTGGGTAATATGCGTATTTGCTTTCTTGACCAGAGTTGAGGAGATTGATACCATTCATGTCTGTATACTTTAAATATGAATTGGCACGGAAATGTACGTGGATTCACGTGGATCACATTTTCAGGCCGGAAAAATCACATCCTTGATTTATTTGAGCTTTGAGCCGATGTAAATCTAATGCCTTCATCACTCTGACCGACTCTCAAAACACGTATAGTTGGATGAGTATCAAGAAAGCATTAAAAAAAAAGTTAATGGAAGTTTCTTATGATAGGGCTTCACCTGTCCCATTCTTTGTCTTTTTTAGGGTCCGTGAGACTCAATGCGGGCACTAAAAGTGCATCTGATGCAGATGTAGAGCGCTATACTAAAAGGTGGCTTCAGCTCTCGGCAGATAGAGATGGAGGAAGGAGAGATCGGGCCTTGAGACAATTAGCAGTTCCTTCTTAGTAAGTTGTGGTCTGTCTGTCTGTCTGTCTACGTTTACATACTTACTGAATGTTGAAGTCATTAAAACTACATTTTAACCACTCCACAGATTTCATGTTGGCAAACTAGTGTTTGCAAGTCAGGACATCTATACTTTGTGCATGACACAAATAATCTTTCCAATAATTGTTGATTTATCACAGTGAAGACTGTATTGAAAACTCCACCCTGGTGACACCAGTGTACCGCTCTGTAGAAACATCAAACTCTCAAGCATGAGGTACAGAAGCCAACCTAGACAAAACCAAGAAGCAGATGGAGAAATGTCACCACGTGCACCTTCATTCTCAAAATCGACTTGAGAGCGAAAGAGTCCATTAGTCCAACTGCAGCCCTTCGCAGTAGGCAAGACTAGAGGAGGCGGTTACAGGTGTTGCACAATCTGGTTGCAAAGAAGAAAAGATAAGGTCCTACCGTTAGTGTTTGAGCCAGGATGACTTGGGAGGGGTCCGATGACCCCCTTCAAATTGTTTAGGGGGACACTGAGATATTTGATGCATTTTCTTTGTCCCTTTCCTCTCCCACCTTCCTCTTCCCTGGGAACAGTTCAATCTATACAAATAAAATGTGTTCATTCATTCAAATGGAGTGTTTATAATATATAAATAAAAGAATATAATTTCGAAGATTTTCATGTTTTTTTCTTAAGGCACAATCACATCCCTGAACTAACTATCTGTCCCCTCCCCCTACTTTTCTCTATCTATCTTTCTATCTATCCAGGAGCGGGAAATCAAACCGGGAACCTCCGGATAAAGACGACTGCTTTACCGACCAAACCACTGTCGTATACACATGCAAACACACAGTAAATCCCCCAGCCATCCCTAAGTAAAGGATCTGAAAGACAAAATTGTTTCCTCTACACCATAGGTAGACAACATTTTGAACTGATCATATTCATGCTTACAGTCTTCTCCAGAGAGAGACAAGAAGATGTATACCAGTCTCGTATCTGTGCATTGAGTAGAAATATATCTGGCTTAGCACAATGAATGGAAGCGGACATGACTGTGTATAGCCTTCGGGAGAGGTGTTAGTTGGACAATGCCTAGGCTAACCAGTCATGCCCGCTTCCATTCATTGTACTAAGCTAGGCTAACATGCAGCCAGATAGCTTTCTACTCGACGCACAGAGAGGAGACTGGTATCTATCTTCTTGTCTCTCTCTGGAGAAGACTGCTAATTTCACAAAATGTTGGGAGTTTTAAGTGAAAGTATGGGTACCGTCTCAAAATTGTACTCAAGTAAAACACATGAGTAAAAGTCTCTACTAAAGTTTCTACTTTTAAATGTACTTAGTTAAAAGTACAAACATTTTTTCTGACTGTCTATTCTTCTGATAGCAGTGTTTAATCAAAGATCCCCGCCTTCTATAGTCTTGCACAAGGACCAATCCGCACTACTCAAGTAAAGTACAAATGTACTTTTGACTAATTGCACTTCATTCTTTACACCCATGTTGCGTGTATGGACTATTTTATTTTGTTACATGTTTTGTTAATTATCTCTCAAGGCCTGTTTTATGGTACACATGTTGGGTATGGACTCTGGGAGAAGACTGTTATTGAGTTGTAACAATGATTATATATCTATAGTCTTGCACAAGGACCAATCCGCAAACCTAATACTACTCAAGTAAAGTACAAATGTACTTTTGACTAATTGCACTTCGTTATTTACACCCCTGCACACACATGTTGGGTATGGACTCTGGGAGAAGACTGTTACAGGGGTACAATTGAGTTGTAACAATGATTATATATCTATAGTCTTGCACAAGGACCAATCCGCAAACCTAATACTACTCAAGTAAAGTACAAATGTACTTTTGACTAATTGCACTTCGTTCTTTACACCCATGTTGCGTGTATGGACTATTTTATTTTGTTACATGTAATTATCTCTCAAGGCCTGTTTTATGGTAATAAATGTTTACTAATGTTCACAGAGAGAGAGAGAGAATACATTATTCTATGTTGGTGTAGGTATATTTACATAATGAGCAATAATGGATATTCAAATGTTTATTTTTTATTTTTTTGAAGGTAGTAATTACCACCATAGGTAGAAAAAAATTTAAACTGATCATTCATGCTTATGTGCATTTGAGTAATCTATCTGTACATGATTTATTGTGATGTTGATTTTGATTAAACCTCATTTTGGGTGTAATGGCCCAGTAAAGTCAAATGTGATATTTCATTTGCTAATAAATGTTTAAATATCTATTCAAGTTGTCATTTTTAACTGGAAAAAGTAGCATTGTTACTTTACTTGATATTTGAGCTTCACTGCAGAATGATGTATATTGTGTACAATATGCACATGCATTGAGAATATATTTCAGTGAGGTAGGAGACGGCATGTAAACTTCTGAATTTTTCAATGAGGGACATGCCAATACTGAATTGGTAAAGGGAAGGGTCCTTAAATATGTGGCATTGTATTACTAATCAACCATTTCCTACTGTATTTCCGGTAATGTACGGTCATAGGCAGATAGTGGAGTAGCTCTGGCAGATGGGTACACAGTAAATTCCGCTGACTCAAACTGAGTACATTTCACTCAAACTGAGTAAAATTTCTTTACTCAGTTTGAGTCAAATCTACTCTGCGTAATTTACTGTGTAGTACCAGTATTGCATTGGCAGTGTCGGCTAGGCTTCGGGCAACCAAACCTGGCCCAGCGTGTGTGGGTCGCATCTGGGCTGCTTTAGGCAACCGGACGTTCACCGCTTCCGGCAACCCCGGACATGGCCCAGTGTACTCGGGCCGGAATCGGCCAGTCAGTCATTGCCGCCTACTGGGCCGATTCCGCCAACGTTCACCGCTTCCGGCAACCCCGGACATGGCCCAGTGTACTCGGGCCGGAATCGGCCAGTCAGTCATTGCCGCCTACTGGGCCGATCCGGACGTTCACCGCTTCCAGCAACCCCGGACCTGGCCCAGTGTACTCGGGCCGGAATCGGCCAGTCAGTCATTGCCGCCTACTTGGCCGACTCTGGCAGCCGGACTTGGGCCGACTAATTTCTTCCGGCCTGCCGGATACAGGCCATTAATGGGCCGGAACTTTTTGGCCACCTGGGTTAGTTCGATATCAAGTCCTAGGTTGATAGGCGAGTCAATCTATGAAAAAAAAGCACTTAACCCAAAAAAAATTGATACAAAAGGTTTTTCGATGGATTCCGATAGTATTGGGCGTGCTAAATAACATACTAAAAGTCGACCAAAATCGACCCCCCCGAAAGCCACCATTTCCAAGATGGCGTCCCAGATGGCGGTGGAGATATTAAAATGGCTATATCTCAAATTGAGGATATGGTGCAAAGGATTTCTCAACTGATTCTGGTACCTCTGGGCATGTTCACTAACATACTAAAAATCTAGGAAAATACATTTTCCAGAAAGGCTTAATTTTCAAGATGGCATCCAAAATGGCGGCAGACCAAGCTTAAAATGGCTATATATCTCAATAGAAAAAAATATATAACTATGATTTTTCACTTGATTCTGGTACCTCTAGACATGCTTGTGAACATACTAAAAATCTAGGAAAATACACCTTCCAGAAAGGCATCATTTTCAAGATGGCGTCCAAACTGGCGCCCAGGAGCTTAAAATGACTATACAAATACAAATAGCTTACTAAAAAAGGTGTTTGCACTCTCCAGCTCTCAAGCTAGCATAGTTGAAGCCTTCTTTTTGACCATTATAGTTGTTATAGTTATAGGTGTTTGCACTCTCCAGCTCCCAAACTACCATCGTTGAAGCCTTCTTTTTCTGAATCAGTTTGTTTCTTTCTTTTCTGACCTAGTCCTGTGTTTGGGCATGCCTGGGCGTGTCTGACCTGGCAGTGTTATTTAAGCCCCAGTTTCATTCTAGTCTTTGACAGAGGTGTTTGCACTCTCAGCTCTCAAGCTAGCATAGTTGAAGCCTTCTTTTTGACCATTATAGTTGTTATAGTTAGAGGTGTTTGCACTCTCCAGCTCCCAAACTACCATAGTTGAAGCCTTCTTTTTCTGAATCAGTTTCTTTCTTTCTTTTCTGACCTAGTCCTGTGTTTGGGCATGCCTGGGCGTGTCTGGCCTGGCAGTGTTATTTAAGCCCCAGTTTCATCCTAGTCTTTGCCAGAGGTGTTTGCACTCTCCAGCTCTCAAGCTAGCATAGTTGAATCCTTCTTTTTGACCATTATCTGATTTCTAAAGTGATGAGTGAATTCAGTGCCCAGATCTGTCCCATTTGTAAATTGGAAGATGGAAGTGATTTTGTTGAGATTCGTCAGAAAGGTGCTGATGGGATCAATAAAGCTAGTGTTAAAAGAGGTGACACTGTTCATGTGACTGCTGGCATGAAAGTACATTCAGAATGCCGCAAAATGTACATACATAGCCGAGATATTGATTTACATTTACAGAGGAAACAGAGCGGTGAATCAAGTACCACTAATAAAAGGACTAGTACTAGGCAGTCTGAAGCTCTATTCAATAGCCAAACTGATTGCCTTTTCTGCGGCACAAATGTTCATGAAGGAGGTGCCGACTACAGTTACGTGAAAACAGACAACTTTGCAAAGTCTATATTGCAAAGCTGTGATAAACGAAATGATGAGTGGTCATTCAAAGTCAAAGGTAGAATTGAATACTATAATAGTGATCTACATGCTGCAGACTGTGTGTATCATAATGCTTGTAGCACACATTTCCGGTGTGACCGTGATGTTCCCATGGAATTTCAGCCTGATTGTAATCCAAAGCGGAGAAAGTCTGGAAGGCCAAAGAATGAGGACCAAGAACAAGCCTTCTCAAAAATGTGTGCTTACTTTGAAACGAATGATGATGGACAGCTGACCGTTTCTGCACTTAGGTGTAAAATGCAAGAGTATTTGTCTAAGGCCGATTCCATCCCATATAGTAATCAATACCTAAAAACATTGCTGATGCAACGATATGCAAATAGCATATTTATTGCAGAAGGAGATGGCTTGGATTGTATTGTTACAATAAGAGAGAAAACATCAGACATACTCAGATCCTACTATAACAACACAAAACAAAACAGTGATGAAGAGTCTGAGAAGAGACACTTACTTGAAACAGCTGCAAAACTCATAAAAAGTGACATAATGACTAATGTTCCACCTGTTAATGAGTACCCGACTACAGAATGCCCTTGATTATATTCCACAATCACTCCACATTGTGTTAAAAGCTTTGTTTGTCGGTAAAGAGACAGAGCAGAACATTGCTAGTATTGGCCACGCAATCATACAGGCAGTCCGACCACGAGCTGTCCTTGCCCCTTTGCAAATTGGCCTAGCAGTGCAAATACACCACTTAAACCGGTCTCGGTTCATTGTAGATATGCTGAATAAGATGGGATTCTGCTCTTCCTATTCTGAACTGCAGAGGTTTGAAATGAATGCTGCAAATTGTACTGCACCAAACATGCTTGGTAAGGATATTGATGTGTTGAACACGACAGTCTTATTTGCTGCAGACAATGTAGATCATAATATTCTAACAATTGATGGGAAAGGGACATTTCATGGGATGGGCATGATAGCTGCCTTGACACCAGGACAGAAGACAGACCAAAGGATTCCGAGGTTCAGAATGAATGAACTGAATCTTGTGCAGAGGTCAAAAGTTGTGATAATTGATTATCACTTTGCCAAACACTTTTGCAGAGACACCACATTTAAAGAACTTCCAAGACTCGCAGAATGTAACAAGATGGTTGATCTGCTTTGGGAGTTATCGTTCAATTTCAAACAGCCTGCACCTGGTTGGCAGGGGATGATGCACATTATTCATAAGGGAGATGAACATCCAGGGCAGTCTTCAGTGAGATACTTACCAATGATAGACATGTACTCCGGAGACAAAACATGCATTCTGTCAACACTGGAGTTCATTTGTGGTCTGGCATCCAAACACCACCTTGCCCCAGTAGTTACATTTGACCAACCCCTATATTGGAAAGCAGCAGAGATAATCCTAGATTCACCACAGTGCAGTCACCTCAAGTCCTTTGTCCTGCTCCTAGGAGGATTTCACACATTTATGAATTTGCTAGGAGCAATTGGTACACTGATGGACGGTACAGGACTTAAGGACATTCTAGGGGTAGTCTATGGGGAAAACTCAGTAGCCCATATGATGACAGGCAAATCAGTTCAGAGAGCATTCCGTGGCCATCTTCTGGTTGACAAATGTCTTAACCGCATGATAATATCAGAAATGGTAGATGATAGTCATGAATTTGCAGCAATGGTTGAACAGTCTGAAGCAATGTATACCTCAATAGTTAAGGGTGAAATGCCATTGGAAACAGTGTTCACATCAGAGACCCTCATTACAATAAATGAAGAGCTGGGAAAAAGGAAGATGGAACTGTGTGCTAGATCCAAAACTAGTCAGTTGTGGCTAAATTACCAACACATGTTAGAAGTTGCTAGGTCACTGATAACAGCAGATCACACAGGTTCCTGGCTTTTGCAACTACGCACTGTTTCTGAATGCATGCCGATATTCGCTGCGGCTGGGCATTACAATTACTTGAAATCGGCACACTTTTATGTCCAAGAGATGAGTCAGCTTCACATCAACCACCCAGATGTCTTCAGACAATTTGAAAAGGGTTTTCATGTTATCCGTCGCAGCAGCCAATCCGCAGTGGGATCATCTCTTCTTCACACCACGACGCTGATTGGAGAAGATACTGATCTCCTCGTCTTACTTCTTTACTATGCACAGAGAGATAGCAAGGGCCTTTATTTCAGATCAGACAAGTCGAAAGCTGATGGCAGTTTTAAAGTGTACGCCATAAACCATTTGAAAGAAGTACTCGGACAGGATGTGTGTTCTCAGTTGCTGTTCATCCATGCTGTGACTGGCTGTGACACAACTTCCCGGATCTTCGGAGTTGGCAAAAAGACAGCATTCCAAAAACTTGTAAAAAGGGATCCTGTCCTTCAGGCTTGTGCCAATGCATTCACTGTACCAAACCAGACAACAGATGTGATCGATGACCTTGGGTGCCAAGCAATGGCTGTCTTTTTTGGTGGAAAGTGCACAGATTCGCTTGCAAAAATGAGATATAACATTTTCAGCAAGAAGGTTGTCTCAGCTTCATCAACGGTAACGCCTGAACGTCTACCACCAACTGAATCTGCTACCAAATTCCACTGTTGTAGAGCATACTACCAGGTCATGGTCTGGATGGGAACAGATGATGGTATAGATGCTCTAGACTGGGGCTGGAACCTGCAGGACAATAGATTTGTCCCACTCATGTCAACAATGAATGCTGCTCCAGACAGTCTCTTGAAGGTCATTCATTGTAACTGTACCACTGCCTGCAAGACACTTCGCTGCTCATGCAGAAAATATGGACTACCTTGTACTACTGTCTGTGGACCATGTCAACTTCATGAATGTGACAATCCACATAACAAGTTTCTCCCAGAGGATCCTGAAGGTGATGATGAGTAGGCCTAAAGACCACAATAAGTGGGTCATTTATTTTGTGTTCAACACCAAAGCCAGCTTTCTAGGTTTAATATAATAACCAATTTAAATTTTAGCCAAAATAAGCTACAGGCAGCCATTTTGATGATGCAAATGATGCATTCCTAGCAGATATATTTAGCTAGATATTTTGCTTGTTATTAATGTATAGAGGTGCCAGAATCAGTTTATAAATCCTTTAGAAATGTTTTCCCATTTGAGATACAGGCATTCTAAGCTCCCAGTCGTCATTTTGGACACCATTTTGAAAATTAAGCCTCTTCGGAAGGTGTATTTCCCTAAAACTTTAGTATGTTCCTAAGTATGTCTAGGGGTACTTGGGGTACCAGAATCAAATGACAAAATCATTTATATAATTTTTATATTGACATATATATAGCCATTTTAAGCTTGGCCAGCCGCAATTCTGGACGCCATCTTGAAAATGAAGCCTTTCTGGAAGGTGTATTTTCCTAGATTTTTAGTATGTTAGTGAGCATGCCCAGAGGTACCAGAATCAGTTGAGAAATCCTTTGCACCATTTTCTTAATTTGAGATATAGCCATTTTAATCGCCCCGGCGCCATCTGGGACACCATCTTGGAAATGACGGCTTTCGGAGGGGTCGATTTTGGTCGACTTTTAGTATGTTATTTAGCATGCCCAATACTACCAGAATCCATTGAAAAACCTTTTGTATCAATTTTTTTGGGGTTAAACCATTTATTGACTTGCCTTTGGATCAACACATTATGGTTGGTTCAGACGTCTCTGAGGTGATCTCTAGCTAAAGCTAGGTTCAAGGTTGGATATTGGATGTATCCCTTTATCATGAGTAACTCGTTATCTTTTCTTCTGCAATTGCAGATCAGTAAACTCTAAATCAGTTTATCATTTCAATAGGTAAGTGTTTAAACATATTAATTTAAACCTTTAAATGTGCAGGGAATGCAAGCACCTTATGGTGAAATGCCCCTTTAAACTCTTAAGTACCAATAGAAATATTCCAGGTTATAGGAATGCAAATACCTTATTAGGTGAATTTACCCTTTAAACCATCTTTCTTTACAGGAGAACCATCAGTGATTCAACTATAATCAATATGTCATCAATGAGATTCAAGTATCTTACTGGGTACATAGACCCTTTAACTCGTCCTCTATAATGGAGAACATCAGTAGTTCAGGTATCTTACTGGGCGTATTTACCTTTTAATTCTCCTTTCTTAATTAATGGAGAATTATCAGTGGTTCAAGTATCTTACTGGGTGTATTTACCCTTTAATTCTCTCTTCTTATAGGAGAAATATCAGTGGTTCGGGTATCTTACTGGGTGTATTTACCCTTTAATTCTCCCTTCTTATAGGAGAAATATCAGTAACCATATATCAAATAAAATCAAATACAAAATACAATATCAAAATAATGAAAAGGTGAACGGGGTCGAAGCCCTTGGAAGTCCTTGTATTCTCATTCAATCAGTTTGTGTCATAGAAAAGGATATGGTCCTTAGAAGTTCTTATGACTCAAGTTCAATCAGTTCAATTCTACCGGACTGTTGAGGCAACAGGAGTTGAGCAACAGGGGTATTCGAATCAGGCCGGCATTAGCCTTGATCTATATCAGAGGTTCAGTGGGTTGGCTCGCCATCTTGTATCGGTCCGGCACACTGCCTCGTCCCGCGTGGGCACAGGTGGTGAATGGTGGTCGGCCAGGACTCCTGTAACTGCTCCCAGGGTGGAACGGGGTGCTAGAAAAACCTGGCCTGTGTCAAGCAGGCATTCAGAAAATAAAAGCTATTTACCATCTTTTATCGCTTGATCATCTTTTCATTGCTTTCAGAATGAATAATCAATCAGGCTACTTTTAGCTATGCTAAGCTAAAGTAGGCTACCTTATCACAGCACGTCGGAATGTCCATCTGTCCCATGCTAAGTTAGGCATAAGTGCGCTAGCATATGGGACATTCCTCATGTTCCATATTAAACTCTCAAAAACAGTCAAAATGTATATAGACCATGTTCTTATCGTACAGCATATCAATACAATTATAAGTACTTCTGAAATGGTTTATTTCTAGTTTTCATTTAACCAAATTAAGCTTGAAGCTTCGCTAGCATGACTCAGGATGAAGCTACATTATTAGCTTATAGCATTGAGCTAACGATTTTGTACATTCGACAAATGGACAGCACAATATTGATGAAACTCATCAAAGCCGCAGGCTACTTTAACTGCAAAGCTTCTTCGGTTTTGTAACTGGGGGAATCTTTTATAACTGTTTGACAACTGTTTTTGTGGTGGTATTTCATCTCGGTATCCAGCAACATTTAGCTGCGGCTATCTCCGTCAATCTGGAATCTCATCTGGCGTAGTGCAAGACTCACCTGCCGTAAAGCAAGGCGTGGCTGTCGCGACATCTATCTCACGTCATGAAGTAATTTAAAGGGCAGTGTAGCAATTTAAAAGATTTGGCCAAAGTTGCTAATCTCATACGAATATACATATGACCCAAAAATATTAACTACTTATGTTCTTACATAATAGCATTAACTATTTATGTTCTTATTCAATGGCATTAACAATTTATGTCCCTATGACTAAATAGTTATGAATCTGAAACCTGGGTTACATCCTCCCCTGCTATCCTAATGCACGTCCCTGTGCATGTTATCCCAGGACTACATTATCACAATCCTATGGGGTTCTTGGGAGTTGGAGTCATCTAAAGAATCTGCGATTACTGAGTTTAGACTCTGGAATAATGACTGGATTATCGTTACTAGTGGGTTTCCTAGTCAGGGATAAATCAGAACTTTTGGAGGTTCTCTATGTCCTGTCGACCTTCTTGGGTGTTCATCTCTGACATCTCTTTCCTTTTCTTTTTCCACATCGTCTTGGACATTCTACTGTCCATCTCTGTCACCTCTTTCCTCTTCTCTTTCCACATTGTCTTGGACATTCTCCTGTCCATCTGGTTCGGTTTCCGGTTCATTCATGTTAGTATTGTTCTCCTCTGAACTCATAACTGGTAAGGTCTTTTCAGGTAGGTTGTTCTCATCTGCATCTCCCCCTAGTAGAGTGCTCTCTTCCTGATCCATGTCAGGTAAGTCGTTTTCCCGATCCGCTGTATCTGGGTCAGGTAAACTGCCTTCAGTAGGTCTCACTGCGGATGGGATATTCTTGTTCGGTGTCGTCGGGTCATCAGTTATCTCTGGAGCTCCCTCAGGAAGAATGACTGCATCTGAGGGGTCTTGCTCGACAGTGGGCACTGGAAGGGGTTGTGTTTCCACCACTAGACCTCCATGGTCAAAGTGATAAGTGAGATCAAGATAGTCATCATCTGGGTCTTCTCCCTCTGATTCATTCAAGCTTTCTTCTCTCGGGCTCTGTCGAGTTCTTGGTCGCTTAGGTTTGTCTTTTACAGTAGGTCCATCTTCCACAGGGATCGTAGGAAGGAATCCGCAAGGTAGCAGTAGGTCTCGGTGGAGCGTTCGTAGTGGACCATCTCTGGTTTCAGGTCTCACTGGGACATTTCCGTTTGTTTGACTACAATGTAGATATCTGCTTCCCACCGGTCTGCTAGCTTGTGCTTGCCTCTGATGCGAACGTTTCTGACGAGAACCCTGTCACCTTCCTGCAGGGTAGACTCAACAACTCGTTTGTCGAATCTTGCTTTGTTACGGTCCGCCGTCTTCTTTGCATTTTCTGTAGCTACTCTGTAACTTGCTTCAAGGTGGGATCTCAGACTGCAGACGTACTGCGAATGTGAGCCTGGCTGGTAGTTGACAGGTAAGTTGAAGGCTATGTCCACAGGCAATCTTGGCTGTCGCCCGAACATCAGCTCATACGGGGTGAATCCAGTAGTGTCGTTCTTAGTACAGTTGTAGGCGTGTAACAAGAGGTTTGACGTAGTCTCGCCAATGGCTTTTCTTCTGATTCTCCAGGGTGCCCAGCATATTAAGCAGGGTCCTGTTGAAGCGTTCAACTGGGTTTCCCCTTGGATGGTACGGGGTAGTTCGTATCTTTTTGATGCCGGCTAGCTCACACAGCTCTCTAATTGTGCAGGACTAATAATCCGCACCTTGGTCGCTGTGGAGCTTCTCCGGGATACCATAGTGGACAATGAAGTGGTCCCACAGGCATTTAGCGACCGTCCACGCTTTTTGATTTGCGGTAGGCATCGCTATTGCGTATTTCGTAAAGTGGTCCGTAATGACCAAGATGTCTTTTGTGTTACTGGAGTCTGGTTCCAGGCTGAGAAAGTCCATGCACAGCAACTCGAGTGGTCGTGTGGCTGTGATGTTCACCAACGGGGCAGCTTTCTCTTGTGGAACTTTACGCCGTACACATCGGTTGCAGGTCCTGATCTTACTTCAGCTGACAATCTGAGCCAATAGAATCGCTTTCGGACAAGGTCTAGGGTTCGGTCCACGCCCATATGGCCCATGTCATCGTGAAGGCTCTTTAAGACCATAGGTCTCAGGTCTTCAGGCAGCACAAGTTGATGGTGGGTCTGTGCGCCTTCTTGTCTCTTCCGGTACAGGACTCCGTCCAATACTTCTAACCGGTTCCACTCTCTTAGTAGAAGGTAAAGTTTGGGGATTTCCTTTCTGAGTGTTTGTGGAGGTTTCTCCCCTGACTCCACAAGCTATAGTACTTGACGGATACAGGTGTCGGCTCTTTGCTTTTCTCTCATTTCGGCTGGAGTTATCAGCGGAACAACGGGTAGGCCACCCAGCTGATCTTCTCCTTGGAAGCTGTCTGGGATTGCACTTGGGTGGAGGGCAAGTGATACCACAGATGCAATGCTGGATGGTGTCTCTTTGGAGCCGTTGTCGATCACTTCACGAACTAAGTGTCTTTCGCAGATGGCTCTAATGATGTCTTCACTCATGTTTGCGTGCTCTGGTTCAGAGAGGTGTCTTTTCGCAAACTGTTGTATTCTTTCCATCTCTTTTCTCGATATTGGGTCATCAGCTGGTCTGCTGTGTGGTTGTCTGGACAGCCCATCAGCATCTTGATTCTGTTTTCCAGCTGTATTGCAGCTGGAAATCGAAGGTTAATAGATCGGATAACCATCTGTAGCTTGCGGCATCAAGTTTAGCAGTGGTAAGGACATATGTCAGTGGGTTGCTATCAGTGACAGCGAGAAATGGTCTTCCGTAGAGGTAATCCTTGAACTTCTCAGTTACCGACCATTTTAAGGCAAGGAACTCCAATTTATGGGCAGGATACCTGGTTTCACATCTTGACAATCCGTGGCTTGCATAAGCGATGACGCGCTTCTGTCCTTGCTGCTCCTGGTAGAGGGCGGCGCCGAGACCTAGTGTGCTTGCATCTGTGTGCAATATGTAGGACTGTTTGGGGTCGGCGAAACCGAGAACAGGGGCAGTTGTCAGCCTTTCTATGATAGCGTCGAAAGCTGTCTGGCAAGCGGGGGTCCATCTGTCATCGAAGGGATCTTTAGGGTCGTAATACTTCTCGGTGTTCACTGTAGCTTTTCTGTGCTTCTTCGTTGGAGGGTATCCGGCAGTAAGTGCGTTGAGGGGTTTCACTATCTTTGAATAGTCTTTGACGAATCTACGGTAGTAACCGCAGAATCCTAGAAAAGCGCTCAGTTCTTTCAGTTTGGTTGGCTTTGGCCAGGTTTTGAGTGCGGTTGTCTTTTCTGGGTCCGTTTCGACTCCTTTCTCAGACACTATGTGGCCTAGATACCTTACGGAGGTCTGGAAGAATTTGCACTTTTCGGGTGATAGTTTTAGTCCATACTCTTTCAGATGGCTCAAGACTCGTATGAGCCTCTCCTCGTGTTCCTCTAGTATTGAAGAGAAAACTATCAGATCGTCCAGGAAGACGAGGGCTTGCTTCAAATTCAGTTCTCCCACGCACCGCTCCATAAGCCTCTGGAACATGCTTGGGGCATTTGTTACTCCTTGAGGCATCCTATTGAACTCAAAGAATCCCAGCGGGCAGACGAATGCTGTCTTGTGCTTGTCCTTTTCTTCGCTTTCGATCTGGTAAAAAACAGATTTGAGATCTAGCACTGAGAACCATTTGGATCCAGTCAGTGCTGAAAAGGAATCCGCCAGGTTGGGCAGGGCGTATGAGTCCTTTACTGTTTGGAGATTCAGTTTCCTGTAGTCTATGCATAGTCTGACATCGCCGTTCTTCTTCCTGACGACTACAATTGGCAACGAGAAGGGTGATTCAGATTCTCGGATGACTTCAGCGTCGAGGAGCTGTTGAATGTGGTTGCGCACAGCTTCTATATATTGAGGGTGTATAGGTTGCGCCCGATGTTTGAATGGCGTCTTGTCATTGAGATTTATGTGATGCTTTATCTTGTCAGTGCATCTGATGTCAAGATCGTGGTGTGCGAAAACTTCTTGCATGGTGTTCAGCCGTTCAGTTATCCTCTCTTTCCACTCTTGGGGTACTGGAGAGTCTCCTAAATCAAACTTGAGCTTTGGTTTTTGGTTAGGGTCTGTCGATAGTTCTGCGTCAAGTGTCTTGAGGGACTGGACACTCATGACTGCATGTATCTCGGCTATCAGGGACAGGGTGATATCGTGGTCGGACTCGTTCTTGAGGATGACTGGTATACAATGTGGCAGTTTTTGTGGTAGCCCTGCTAAGCCGTCTGATACCAGTATTCCACCTGGCAAGGCCGTTGACCTTGGGGACTCTATCATCACCCAACTTCCTGCGTTGGTTGCTCTGCAACTCACTAATCCCTCGAGGACTTTGGTCTGACCTGGAGCGATAGTTTCAGGGTCTTTGCTATGTAGTTTCACTTCGCCCATGCTGGAGTCCACAGACTGTTTATGTCTGGCTCCAAGGGTTTTCAAGACTACCTTGTAGCCGTATGGCAGGGATTGGTAGTTCTGAGATGTGGTGTCTGCGTACTGCTTGTACAGGATATCTAGGGCGTTTGTACCTATCAGCGCTGATGACAGAGGGGAGCGCATATCAGGCACAATCAGCGCTAGGGTGGGTGCTTCGATGTCTACTCCGAACATGCTCTTGGGAAACTTGATGGTAGTTTCGACGTAGCCGAGGTAGGGAATTTTCTGACCGTTGGCTCCTTCCACTTCAAGCAGGTTGTATAAGGAGTGGATGGGTAGATGAGACATGTTCTCTTGATAGAAGGAATTCGGGATCATTGTCACTTGGGAGCCTGTATCGAGTAAGCCGCTGCACTCTTTACCTTCTATGGTTACTTGTGCAGTGCATTTAGCTCCAACCAGTCCTTTTGGTAGGGCTACTTCTTTGGTATGAGAGGCCGAGCACATATTGGAGGCTCGCCACTCCCGTCTCTGTCATAACTCAGTTCCTGCCTGTCCCTCAGCAGAAACTGTCTTTAGTTTAAATCAGGCTTGGAGGCTTTATTTTCAGCATCGCATGCATGCTGTTTTTCCTCTAGTAATTTCTTTTTCGAGACCACCAGAGAGGGGTTCGGTTCACTCTTGCAGTGAGGTCTTATGTGTCCATCTTCTCCACATCTGAAGCAATACCAGGGTCTTGGTATATTGCTTGTGTTGTTCTTTGAGTTTGGAGTCTCTGACTTTTGGAACTTGGGAGTACCTCTGTCAGTCGTCGGCTTCGGTTTAACCGATGCCGGTGCTTCTTGCTTGGGAGCTGGCCTCGCTTGTCTTTTCCTGCTGTCGTTCGGTATCATTCTTGTGAGCTGTGTCTGTAAATCTGCAACTAGAGCCTTTAAACTTTGGACTTCGGAGCTGGTGTCCGGGATCGGCTGTGAAGTGCATTCCTCTTCACACTGGTTCCAGATGACTTGGTAATTACTCGATACCCTTGGTTTTGAAACATTGAGGTACTGTCTCATGCAGCATTCTTTGGAAGAGCGCTTGTCTTCTGCTGTGCGGAGTAACAGGAGGAACTCTGCAAAGGTAGGTGGGTTTCTCTTTCTCTGTTCTAGCTGCAGTTCGGTTATCATGGTGTTGTCCCAGCAGCCTCTGATGAATTCTCTTAGAAGTAGCTGATCAAGGTCGGTTGCAGCTACGCCTCCTCTTCTGTAGGTGGTATTCAGCATCACCTGTAGTCGTGGAAGGTAAGCTGAAGGTTTCTCTCCATTGTTTTGCATTGTATGGAGGTACTTTGCAAAAAGGTCATCTCCATCTTCGACGGTTCCGAAGGCAGAGTCGAGGATCTCCAGGTACATTCCTGGAGGACATTCAGGTGTCAAGTACCCTATGATGTCAATGGCGGGTGCCATGAGGCTATCTAGGAGTTTCCGGGACTTGTGTAGGTCAGACAATTTTGTGTCTTTGAGAAGAAGCCGCACATTGGAACGCCATGTCTCGTAGTCTACTTCTCTGTCGGGCCGAGGTCTTCGCCCAGAGAAGAGTCTGAGTCTCAGTGATGCTTGGCTGTGCATGGCTGAGTCGTCGCTTCGCACTATGTGCTCCACAATCATCTTCTGCACGTCAGGTGGGTTGGCATCGGAGAGTTTCAGAGCAGGTTGTGCATTCTCTTGAGAGCACGCTGGTGAAGGAGACTGGCTGTTCTCTAGTCGGACTTGCTGCTCTGGGACTGTTCTGGGTGAAAGGCTAGCTTGTGTTGCAGCCTCCGGAAGATGTTGGTCTGCCATTTCGAATAATCCCCCACCTGTCTCTTCGTCACATTGGAGTTCAAGATCGTTCAGGGTGAGGACCGATGGTGGAGAGTTCTCTCTTGAGGACTTCCGCAAGGTCTTCGCCACTCTGTTTCGCTATCTCCTTTAGGTCTGAGAGGTATGTCTGTGTAGCCGTGTTGCTGACTACAGGCAGTGGCGGCTCAACCACTAGGGGCGCTCGGGCGCCGCCCCCCCTGCTTATATGAGAGAACAAGAAAAATAATGTTTTAGTTTTTTGTTTTATAGCCCTATAAATAATATAAACATGTTTAAAATTAATAATATTTACTCATTTTAAGTATGTTTGTGTTTCCAATGCACAATATAATGTTATTATATAAAATAAAAAAATACTCGTTTTCTTGAACAGGAAGTGACATCACTTTTTTTTTTCTTTTTTTTTTTTTCGGCCCGGGCTAGACGCAATAGAGCTCTGAGTGCGCGTCACGGTTTGATCGCTGTATCCGTCGAAGCCAATCAGTGCGTAACGCGTTGTGCGTTGAAATATGATTATTATGTTGGAATCCGGGCGCGATTTGAAGCGGTCTAGGCAGTAGCGTCAAGAATTTCTGTAGCCGCATTTCGCGGAGACGCTCTCTGATTGGCCGACGCCAGTATTTTTTTCCGTAGCAGAATTTCGCAGAGACGATCTCTGATTGGCCGAATCCAATTTCTAACGTTCCAATTCTAGCTTATTCCTAGGTTGGTAGTTGTGTTGTTGTGAGATGCAGCTGTTTGTCTTAGAGCGTGACTGCAAGTTCTTTAGACGGTTAAGCTTAGGCACTCTTTCAAAGTTGGTTAAGGTTAGAGTTTGTCTTAGAGCATGGCGATAGAACGCCAGGTAGTTTGCAGTCTGTTCGATGCGGAAAAATGGACAAAGAAATGTACTTGTGTTGTGCTAACAAGCTAACACTTGGCTAACAAGCTATATGGCGGATGCAGTCTGGAGACAGTGGACAGTGGTCTGGAATACATCAACAGTGGATTATACACGTTTATCAAGCTCTCCTGCCCTGGACGTTTCAACTAAACAGTGAGTCTCTCTCTCTCTCTCTCTCTCTCTCTCTCTCTCTCTCTCTCTCTCGCTCTCTCTCTCTCGCTATACACAGCTGTCTCCGCGAAATGCGGCTACGGAAAAAAGTATTGACTGTGCTTGCTGAGACGATAATTAATAGGCTAGCGATTCAAAACGCGCTGCTGTGTTGTGAACTATAACATTAATTTAGCTGCTGCTGATGCATAATGAATGAATGGTGAGTTGTTTAAAATGACAACATACATGTGTTAATTATTTGATTTGATTGATCCGAGAGACAGAGAGAGATTGCTCCAGAGCATCTCAGAGCATTACATTTTCAACTCGACCTATTAACGTGAACTGCGACCCACAAGGCACCAGCGCCAGCGGCGGCTACTGACTACAGGTACGTAAACGCTGGCTAAATCTTTAATGAGGTAACTAGCGTTGGTCGTGTCTAGTCGGTAATGGGAAATGCTTGCGTGGCTTCGCCACTTTCGTATTCTATAATAACACGTGGTTCTGGCTCCAAGTCGGAAGGGTCTACAGGGAGCTTTCTCCGAATGGAGCCGTGTTTCATCAGAAAATCATTCAGTTCATCGTCAGTGGTAATATCGATTATACCGCTGACTATGACTGAATTAGGGATTTTCACACTGCTAGTTTGAACTACGTCCATCACTACACACTATTTAAGTTTCTGACTTAAAGACTAGTCCAGTTAACTGAGATATACTCCTCCTGGCTGGCTCGCCAAATTTATGTAGAACTTGTGTCACTAACAGTAACAGCTGTTTGCCACAGGCACAGTTCTAGATTCGAATGAGGAGAGGAGTAATATACACAATTAAAGGAATAGTAGACCAGAGACATAGTTATAACAATGACCGGTGTTTTATTTCTAAGCGCACTAACTAGACAATAATAATACATACAAACGTGAATTACAAAGTAGTAGTGTGAAGTATCCCTTTTAGGTTATTTCATTAACCGGGAGGGTTAGATCGATATCAAGTCCTAGGTTGATTGGATCAACACATTAGGGTTGGTTCAGACGTCTCTGAGGTTTAAGTTTAAGTTTATTTGGATCCCCATTAGCCACAGCAGTGCTGGGGCTATTCTTCCTGGGGTCCATAACACGTAAAATACAGTTACAGACTTATACACTCACAACATGTCATACAGACAATTAAAACAACAATAAAAACCCTAATCAAATTCATAATACAATACAACAATATATACGCCTTATGAATTCATAATACAATACAATAATACCTACTCATAATTAATTCATAATACAATACAGCATAATATACTATTTAGCTTTTACATACATTATCTATGTTCATATAAGCCAATTATACAATCTTTTAATAATATATCCCTATCAAACACATGCCTTTTCATCTATATATACCTATCTCTTTTCAGACACATACATTTTCATTTACGTACACACTATCTATTAGGGAATGTCAATTTCTTTGGTTGAAAATGTTGTTTTACCACGATTTTGAAGTTTCTCAAGTTTCTCAAGTTTCTTTAATAGTTGTCATACAGAAGTACAGAATACTTTTATACAAAATGCTTCTTACTGTTACGCTCCAGAGTCTGTGCAAGACAAGATAAGTATGAAATAAAATAACATAGTATAGCATGTAAATTAGAAGTAAAAAAATTAGGTCACAGTGTTCAGTATAGACATATGTACAATGTTCGATGCAGAATAAACGTAACTGAGTTACCATATAATATACAATATACTATGCAGTGTACTAATATACAATACTATATAGTGCAAGGCAGAAATGGGATGAGGTGCAATTTAGGTACAATTTACAGTAGGTGTACGAGTTGTAGTGCAAATCCTTTATTAATATAAAGTGTGTTTGTGTGATCTAAAGTGTGGAGAGTGGGTGCTGCAGTGTGTTGTTTGAAACGACATTTACTATTCTCCTGCTTAACATGTCTGGGAAGAGAGTTCCATTCCTGCATACCACGGAACATGACTACGCTTCGACCTCACTTTTGGAAGTGTAAAACCTCGTGCAGAAGCATGTCTGGTGGAATGGTTGTGTCTGTCAAGACTTATAGATAAATTGTTATATAAAATTGAGGGGATCTTTGTAACAAGAATATTCCTAGTGAATACAAGGAGTGAGCAGAGTAATTTATGTTTGACAAGTAACCAAGTTAAACAACAAACATTAGTTCTGTACTCACAGCGAAGCGCTATACGTGCTGCTTTGTTTTGTACCATTTGCAATTTTTTTTTTTTTTTTAAACTTTATTTTTTAGCGTTTATCGCTTTTCTGGTCAAGCATGACCGACAGTTGTAGGGTGAAACGGGAGAGAGAGCAGGGGGAGACATTCGGCAAATGACGGCGAGTCCGGGAATCGAACTCGGAGTCAACCAGATCCGTGACACAGCACGGAGTCCCGCGACGCAGCGCGGTAACATGGTGTGCTACTGGAGCACCCCTCCATTTGCAATTTTTTCAGTTTATTCGTCGTTACATTCGACCATACTGCAGGACGATAGTCAAGATTTGACAAAACCAGAGCTTGAATGACCTGTTTGATAGAATTTAGTGGTAACAAATGAGCACATCTTTTAACAACAGAAATCCCTCTTCCCATTTTCACTACTATATTGTTTATATTTGTTTATTGTTTATTGTTATTCGCACTTACAAATATACATTCTGGAATAAAATAAGTAAAAAGAAGAACAGTTAAAATGTGCAGGAAAGGTAAAAAAAACCCAAGGGCTTATAAGCGACCTCCCCTCTTAAACCTATAGGATAACTACACAAAGAAAACACATGCGCATATCCCTCTCTCATACACATAGATACATACAATACAGCATTATACAACTATTATAATGTTGGGATTTTTTTTTAAAGACTTTACACAAATACACATGGATACTATAGATAGGATCTGTAGTTCTTTTTTAAGCTTACTTTTCAATATATTTAAAGTGGAACATGTTTCTATTAGATTTTGTATATCATTCCACATCACTGCACCTTGATAAACAAATGAGAATTTGGCAACAGAGGTCCTACAGAAAGGAATGCGTAAGTCTTTATTTCTTCTTGTGAGATGTGCATGATAATGAGAATTAAACTCAAAATAAGTTTGAAAAAAATTACAAAGGATTTCTGACCTCTATGGATTGTTTGTAAGTAAGATGGGTAAGTGCTGGCCCAAATTATATTACAGTAAAATATGTGAGGATAAATTAAACTGTAATACAAAGTTAGTAATGTGCTATTTTTTTTATTGTTTTTTAACCCTTTTTATAATGCCCAACGATTTTGAAACCTTCTTGCAAACAATTTCACAATGATTCTTAAAGCAGAGTTTCTCATCGATATTGACACCGAAAGAATTTCACTGATGAAACTTGTGCAAGTTCATTGTTATTGATACAAATCTTGATTCCGTCTGAAATGTTTTTGTTCTTATTTCTAAAAATAATGAAGTTAGATTTTTTGACATTGAGTGATAGCTTGTTTAACTGAAACCAATAGGAAAAATGGATGAGTCCAGAATTTGCTTTATCAATAAGGGAATAAAAATTCTTGTCAGTGACGAAGAGATTTGTGTCATCAGCAAATAATATAGGTGACAATAAACTGGATGCATTTGGAAGATCATTCACATAAATCAAAAACGACAAGGGTCCTAGAATGGACCCTTATGGAACACCACATTTTAGTACAGCCAGCTGTGATCGATTACCATTGAAAACTACAAATTGCTCTCTGTTGTTTAAGTAATTCTCAACCCATTGTATAACCTGTTTTTTAAGACCATAACGTAAGGTTATGTATATAACCAAGTTCTGTGAGTTATGGTGCGCTCAGCACCAGTTGCACTGTACTTCACTTCGTGCACGAGCACTGAATAAAAAATTCCACCATGTACCTTTACATCCCAACATTCGTCTGGCCACACCCCCATCCGCTTACCTTCATAAGCAGGAGTGTGGTCACCTACTCGCCTCCTTCCCAAACTTTCACCATAAGGCGAGATCAAGGGCCGCAGCGGCGTCCTGGTGCTGAGCGCACCATAACTCACAGAACTTGGTTATATACATAACCTTATGTTCTGTTTCGTTATGGCTTCGCTCAGCACCAGTTGCACAACAGGAGCTGAGCGGGAGCCAGAGCCCGACAAATATTCCCCGCTGAGGCCCCCCACAACCATCAGACCGGGGAGGACCGAGCCCTCGACCCTCCCTAATGGAGGATACCCCCCCTATTGGAGGCTTACGGGAGGGAGACGGATCCGACCGGGCGAAGAGGAACTCAAACAGCTCAACGCACAGGGTAAGCAGACCGTGGCTTGACCCCACGGCTACACACATGCACAATCCGCATACCACCAGGGAACGAACGGAAGGAACAAACCTCGTTACTGCCCCCAAAATCACGGGGTCAAGAGCAACCCCAACCCCGTGGCAAGGCCGTAGCAGCGGAGCGCGAAGGAAGACCCAGTCCCACTGAAGGGACTGGATCCCCTGGAAAAAGGGGGCCTGGAGAGGTCAATGACGCCAGGCATCAAGACCCCACCAGGTGGTCACTTAGTGACACCGCCCCCCACATCGCCAGCGTATTCGGATAAGGCCCCTCCAAGAGCGGGCCCTTTCCCCCCAATAGCACACCGCCTGACACACTGACCCTGCAAAACAGGCAGTCAGCATGGCCGTAAGCACTCAAAAGGTTAACCAACGGAAGCAGGCAGCGCACCGGGGAAACCAGGCAGCAGGCAGCAGGCTGTAACCTGAGCCTGGAGCACTGCGGACGAGACAGGCGCCAAAGGAGTCAGCTGAAAACATCCCCCCCGGCGGAAGGGGCGTATGCTGGCGTTGTTGATCACCATGACAAAGCATCCATTAAAAAAAAACCACCCAGAGGGGTCGAGGCAGAGAAGGCTGACATGATTGGCAGACGTCATGAACGTGCAGGGGCACACTCAACCGGGTAACCCGGGAGTTGACTCTGCTCCAACACACCAGGGAATCAACCACCCCCTTGGTACCATATGCGGTGGTTGTTCCTATAACCCCTCAAGAAAAAAGGGTTATCCCAGGCATACGGTATCAACGAAACTTTACTTCGGACCGGGCCCGGCGGCACGGGAAGCACAGGGTTACCAGAGGAGGTCCAAGACCACCCCAACAGCCCCCTCTTCGCCACGCGTGAGAGAGGAGCGAAAAGAATGGAGAACCAGCCCTAAGCACACCGCACTTGGTATTCCCAGGCGGTCTCCCAACCAAGTACTAACCAGGACCGAACCTGCTTAGCTACCGAGATTGGACGAGATCGGGCGTGTACAGGTTGGTATGGCCGTAAGCCATTACGATAGTGCAGAGTACAACATGTACCCAACAAAGGGTCTCCATAACGCCTAACCCTGTGACACCCGGACCGACCCGGCATTTTTCCCCCGAAAAAAGCACAAGTCCCTCAGGGTACCAGAACAGCAGATCTGCATCACCGGCGGACAACGGGTTAACTGACCTGGACCAGCGCGACCAGACCAGTCCCGTGTCCTAACCACGCCGACATGCCCACTCCAGAAGAGGGGGTAGGTATGCGTGTCGATCTAAAACATGAAAAGAGGGCGCCACCCAGACGGTCCCCATTTGGACCGTGCTCAGTGGCCCACCGCAAGGGCGTGAGACCCCTCTACGTATGTTCTGATCTATTCCGTTAACATCCCCCAGATATGAACGAGAATTCATCGAGACAACCTAGTAAACTGGCGCTCGGAAGAGACAAAACTCCATCCCAGTTGCCCTATAAAAACGCTGTTTTAACAAGCAACCAAGGCGCACTTAGCCCCTGCGTGATTCTTTAACAGAAACACACCGAGCCAGCACTATGTATGCGTCGAGACCCAAACACATCAATGGATAGTCTAGCAAGACACCAAACATTGTTCCTCCAAGTCGCCTGGGAGAATGACACGGAGCCGTCGTGCTTCATGTACCTTCCTCTTTTTATCCAAAAAAAAAAGAAACACAGACTGACATGAATCCCACGTGACGCAGCTGAGGGTATTTTTTTTTTACATTTTTACATCCCACCACCCTCGCCATAGGGAGGAGACGGAAATCCCCAGAGAGACTTCCCACGCGAGCTGTATAGATTGAAAAGAATATATTGCAACATTGAGCTATGTAATATTTGGGTTAGGGCTCTCCGAGGAGGAGGCACTGAACCAATACACACTCAATAATCGAATTGAATCGAATACACACACAATAGAGCAGAACTCCTTTTTGAAGTTCTACTCACCTTGACAATCTGAGGAGGAGGCTCTGAACTCTGAGGAGGCTCCCTCACAGGGAAGGAGAGTCCGAACTCACAGAAGGCCCGAGGAGGAGCTTCGTGAGGAGGAGCTCTGACAACTCCCTGAAACAGATCCATAACATGGACCTGAACAACTCACGGAAGTCTTACCAACAGAGACGCGCACAGTGACGTACTCTATGGCGGGGGAATTTCTGCTGTGCACACGCCCAATCTTCCAGGGCGTGGGACCATGAAACTCCCCCCCCCCTCTTACCCTGTAACGTGCCGAACAGCAACGTGACAGGAACCTTGAAGGACAGGAGGTTTTAACCCCTGACCAATCAGAAAAGGGGAGGAAAGGATTACCAGTTCACCCCTTTACGACCCCACACCCATGTTACGATGTAATGACAAAAAAGAGCATGACACAGTCATAGTCAGCTACATGAAGTGTCTAACAGCTTCACATAGCTCATGTGCTAACCTGCTATCTGATTTTTACTAAGGAAAAAACACAGAATAGAGAGGGCCCCCTTTAAGAGCCCCGGTACCAGACTTACACATGTGCTTCTGTGGCCAAACCTAACCCAGTTGTAGATCACAAGACACACACAACGTTTCATCACAACAAAAAATGGCAAAAGTACACTCTCTACAGAGGAACGCCGTTTTTCATAACGAGAGAATACAGAATCCTCGATTATGTATTGGCCACAGGTCTTGCTAAGCACACATGATAAGTGACCAAACAATCTTTTCTTTAGGAAAATATTGTTTCTCAAGCGGTTAGCACAACCCCAGAAATTAAGCTGAGAGTTACATCGTATCCCCACAAACACAGTGACACAATATATTTGTAAACAACATGTCTGAGAGGAGGGTGGGGAAGCCCCAGGGAACCGGGGGGATCACCCCTCCTTCCTTACCCTTGATACGATCAAATTGAACAGGTAACCCTGTTAATATGTGAACACACTGTTCATTGTCATTACAGGCTGAGAAAAGAATTCATTCCTTACTCACATGTCACTAAGCATAGCTTTAGGGTTAAATAACCCCCTTAATTGTAAGTTCACGTCACATGAACACACATGTTCTCATCACAACTAACCAGATCATTTTTACACATGTAACAACAACCCGATTTCTATGGAGAGAGAAGCTATACCAGTGACAAGACAATTCACACACAACACGCGCCGTATCCTCAACGTATTGCAGCAACACATGTTTTGGAAAACATCATTATTACAAAACATTTAGAAGGGAAGGAAAGAAGAAGTGTTTAAGGTCCGGTCGGGACCTTCCTACCCTGAGCGCCGGCCAAGAGAACTGCAATCTGGCTAACGGGGCACCGAAGTTGAACACAGCATCCCTGTGTTGACGACGAGGGTAACGTTGTTGCGCCACCCAGCCGCTACGTTTCTCCATGTTTGACGCAGTCCTCGCTGGCAGGGCTCCGGTGTAGGTTCGACTAACATCCTCTGTCAAAGATGACGTCGTAGTCAGAGTGTTTAAGGCATGTTATAGTCATAGAAAACATTCAACAGTGTAGCATTAAGCTAACAACCGATCGACTGATAATAACAAGCTAACGTTACTAGCCTGGTAACACAGCGGGCTAGCGCCGCAGCTAACAGCTGACTGGCTAACACAGTAGTCCACAACTGCACGGGACAGAGAAGCATCCGCTCGAGAATCCTGGGATCACCAGGTTCTGGTCAGGGCCCACTAGATTGACCATCATGGGCGTCAGACCAAGATCCTCCGACCGCCGTTTAAGCCGAGCAGAGGACCCCAGCCTGAAGTCGGCGTTTCGTAAATTGTCAGCTAACCCCCACAGCATCAACAACAACCAGAGCTTGCAAGCAAAACAGTACGTACCCAACCTGGAAACAACCGCTTCTCACAACAGTCGGTGCTTCCCACAGTCCAGCTGTGTGGCCGGAGGGCAACCCCATCCAGCCGCAGCAAGGAGGACTGTAGCTGGGGAGCATGTCAGCGGCGTGAGCTCCTAATACGAAAAAGCCGTTGAAGGTCGGAATGACCATCATCTTCCAGACACTCCAGTAACGAAGACAATATCGCCGTATTTTCTCGAAAATAGTGAGAGAGAAAATAAAGATATGATGTCAACGTATCTTCTTTTGTTTTCCAACTTTCTTCTACTAACAACCTCGTCAAGTGAGGATCTACCAAAGGCACTTCCTTGTGGTGAAAGTGAAGAAGGAGGCGAGTAGGTGACCACACTCCTGCTTATGAAGGTAAGCGGATGGGGGTGTGGCCAGACGAATGTTGGGATGTAAAGGTACATGGTGGAATTTTTCATTCAGTGCTCGTGCACGAAGTGAAGTACAGTGCAACTGGTGCTGAGCGAAGCCATAACAAAACAGAACATGACATTTTTTATAGTAAAATTTCGTGATTCACTGTGTCAAAAGCCTTTGATAAATCTAAGAAAATGCCTAAGGTATATTCATTTTTCTCCAGTGCAGCTGTAATTTTTTCTCTAAGGTGCAAAAGAGCCATATATGTAGAGTATTTTTTTCTAAAGCCATACTGATGTTCGAACAAGATATTGTTATCATCTAGATCAGGGGTCAGCAACCTTTTTGACATGGAGTGCCTGTTTGAAATATAGTTGTAACTAGTGTGCCTCAACAATATTCCATGCATCGTATTCTTTTTTTTTCATAATCAGGTCTTTTTAATGATAATTTTTACATTATTACATCATTATTGTTATTGTTATTATTAACAATATTATTATGATGGTTGTATCAACCCTAAATCTGAGTTGGGGGGGGGGGGGGAATGCAATGCAGACAAACAGCTGCATACAGTGCGACCATTTCACTCACATTTGCCCATTCATTTTTGGACACATCACACACCATCGGTGTGTGTACTGTACGTGTGCTGTCATAGCTCCACCTACAGGCCTAATGGAGAACACCAGGAGAACACCAGGATGTGAATGGAGGGTGAATGTGAGGTATATCGTGTAAATAAGTTTTGATTGATCGCAAGACTACACTGTAAAAAATTATTAGTTACCAGAACTTAAAAATATTGAGTTCAGTTACTGTGCATTAAGGTTTTCAGTTTTCAATCCATAATACGTTAACAGAAAAATAAGTACACAACCACATTATTTCAACCTAATAAAACTATGTTTATTGTCATTGTTTTAAGAACACAAGTTGACTTGGTAATACTCACATTTTGAGTAAAAAAATTGCTTTTAACATGTGCAATGTTCAATGAAATAGAAAAATAAATAATACAATTTGTTGATTAATCCCACTGGTCACAATGGTGACCGTAATAATGTTTTTGTTATAAGGCTCTGCAAATGTTACTGAATGATGTAGCAATGTATTTCCAGCTAAATTGAAATAATAAACAAATAAAGGGTCTCAATTAAATATGTGGAAGTAAAAAGAACCTGTGGGAGGATTTCAACAAGATAAATGCGACAACAGTGCAAAATAGTTCACTATAATATTTCAAAGCAAAAAAAAAAATTAAATAAAAAAAATATTAAATAATATTTTTTTTATTTTTTTTTACTGCTGCCCCCTGTGCCTATGCAAATGCCCCCGCGTGCCTATGCAGGCACGCGTGCCTAGGGTTGCCTACCCCTGATCTAGATGTTTCATGATTCTACTATATACCAGCTGTATATATATGGTGTGTCCATGACAATTTACTGTCTAATGTTACCCCTAGGAGTTTAGTCTCCTGGACTTGATTAATTACCACATCACTTATCAAACGTTTCAAGACTGGGTTTGTTCTTAGAGTATGGTTTGAACCGAAAATGATGCTACTTGTCTTTGATATGTTTAGAACTAGTTTGTTATTTTTTATCCATTCCATCACTGATTGCAACTCTGCCTTTAGGACCGTATTTAATTCATTGGCTGTTGAGGCTGATGTGTAAATCGTTGAATCATCCGCATACATAGAAATATAGGACTTATTTAGGACAAGAGGCATGTCATTTGTAAATATGGTGTAGAGCAAAGGCCCAAGGCAACTTCCTTGGGGTACTCCACACCTTACCGTTTTAACTTCTGAGTAACTCCCATTAAAAAAAATATTTGTTTCCGGTTTGCTAAATAAGTTTGAATCCAAGATACGGACGGCAGATGAGGAGAAACCATAACATTCAAGTTTTTTAAGTAAGAATTTGTGATCTATGATGTCGAATGCTGCAGTAAAATCAAGCAGGACAGCTCCAACCATTTTCTTTTTATCTATCTCTTTCAGCCAATCATCCGTCATTTGGGTTAAAGCAGTCGCTGTTGAACACTGGCGCTGCAACACTGGCGCTGCTCTGATGGCTGCCTTTCTGATCGCTCCGACGAGACTGTGCTTTATTTTGTTAATTTTTATAGTATTAGGAGTTTTATTTGCACCAACTGTTGGTGCATTATATGTGTATGACCGTCAGTCAATCATTGACATTGGATTAAGAAAAACTTACCGTTTGGATTGCTCTCTGGATCGGATCGCTGAACAGCAGAAATGGCCCGCCGAGATCCTTTGTTATGCCGGCCATGGCCAAGACCACCAGAAGCCGTCGCGAAGACGAGGAAAGAGAGCCGGGGTCCGGAACAGACTGAGGTCCAAACGACACAGAACCACATTGCCCAGCATATTGTTGGCCAATGTGCAATCGATAGGAAACAAATTGGACGACATCAGAGCAAGGATCCAATTCCAGAGGGACATTCGGGATTGTAACGTCCTCTGTTTCACAGAAACTTGGCTGAGTCCAGATGTCCCGAATCACGCAATAGAACCGGCAGACCATTTCTTCGTTCTCCGCAAAGACCGGACGGCAGAAGGTTCACTAAAGACGAGAGGAGGCGGCATTGCCTTCATGATAAACAAGGAGTGGTGCGATTTAGGCAACACAAAGGAACTGTCTAACCACTGCTCCCCAGACCTGGAGTTTATCACGATAAAATGTCGACCCTTCTTCCTCCCAAGAGAGTTAACGTCCATCATCCTCATCGGAGTGTACATTCCACCACACGCGAACACTGGGGTCGCACTTTCAAAACTTCACGACGAGGTAAACAAACTCCAGGCAGCTAATGTTGACGCTGCCATTTTGGTCTTGGGGGATTTCAACAGCGCGCGTCTTAAAAAGGTGCTGCCGAATTTCTATCAGCATGTGAAATGTCCCACCAGAGGCGAGAACATATTAGACCATGTATACTCGCAATTTAAGAATGGGTACAAGTCACAGGCTCTTAGTCCATTCGGTAAAAGCGATCACGCCGCCATTTTTCTTTTGCCTAAGTACAAACAGAGTCTCAAGCGAACGCCGGTGGTCTCGCGAGAGGTTAAGCGTTGGGCCGTGACGTCAGTGGAGTCACTCCAAGCAGTGCTGGGAAGCACAGAATGGAGTGTATTCCGTGATAACACAGCCAATATTAACGAATACACCGAAACGGTGATTGACTATGTCTGTACTCAGGTAGAAGTAATAATCCCCTCCACCAAAATTAATATCTACCCAAATCAAAAGCCCTGGGTAGACAAATCCGTCCGTGAGGCTCTGAAAGTGCGCACATCAGCATACAACACCGGGCTGGTGACAGGCAACATGGAAGAACACAAGATGGCAAGATACAACGTCAGGAGAGCAGTAATAGAGGCAAAACGGCGTTACAGGGATAAAGTTGAACTTCAGTTTGAACAGGCTGACTCTAGAGGCATGTGGCAGGGCCTCAGAACAATGACAGACTACAAAGGAACCCCCCTCAAACTGAACAGTGACATCTCCTTAGCAAATGATCTCAACTCCTTCTATGCGAGGTTTGAGGCTGTGAATAACAACACCAGCCTACAAACCACGGCAATGGGGGGGGGGGGGTCTGCTGATGGAGACTCAGTGTTCAGGGTAACAGAGCATGAGGTGAGACGGATCTTTAAAAAAGTGGATATCAGGAAGGCAGCAGGACCGGACGGCATCCCCGGCCGCGTCCTAAAAGTCTGTGCCGACCAACTGGCCCCGGTATTCACTGACATCTTCAACCTGTCCTTGGAACAGGCCGTCATCCCCACCTGTCTGAAGAAGTCCACCATCATCCCTGTACCCAAAAAATCTACGCCCGCTTGCCTCAACGACTACCGCCCTGTAGCCCTCACCTCCATAGCCATGAAGTGCTTTGAGAAGCTAGTGAAGGGCTACATCTGTTCCTCCCTCCCCATCAACCTGGACCCTCTGCAATTTGCATATCGCCCCAACAGGTCCACGGAGGACGCCATAGCCCATGTGCTGCACACAGCAGCATCACATCTGGACAAGAGGCAGGGGAACTATGTGAGAATGCTGTTCATCGACTACAGCTCAGCATTCAATACCATAGTCCCCTCCAAACTCATAGCCAAGCTCAGGGACCTGGGCTTGAACTATGACCTGTGCCAGTGGGTCCTGGACTTCCTGACGGGCAGACCCCAGGTGGTAAGAGCCGGCAACTGCACCTCCTCATCCATCACGCTCAACATAGGGGCCCCCCAGGGCTGTGTTCTGAGCCCCCTCCTCTACTCCCTGTACACACATGACTGCGTAGCACAGCGGAACAACAACACCATCATCAAATTTGCTGATGACACAGTAGTGGTGGGCCTGATCTCTGCCAACGACGAAAGGGCCTACCTGGAAGAGGTAGAGAACCTGTCACAGTGGTGTCAGGAGAACTGCCTCTCCCTGAACGTCAGCAAAACAAAAGAGATGATTGTGGACTTCAGGAGGTCGGGGGTCAAGGACTACAGCCCCCTCAGCATCGACGGGGCACCAGTTGAGAGAGTGAACAGTTTCAAGTACCTCGGAGCCCACATATCCGAGGACTTGACATGGACCACACACATTGACAGTGTTGTGAAGAAGGCACGACAACGCCTCTACTTCCTCAGGCGCCTAAGGAAGTTCCAAGTCAGTCAGAAGATCCTTAGGAACTTCTACTCATGTACAATAGAGAGCATCCTGACCGGCAACATCACCTCCTGGTTTGGGAATAGCACTGCACAAGACCGTAGCAGACTACAAAGAGTGACACGTTCAGCCGAACGCACAATTAGAACATTTACAACAAGCGGTGCAAGGGGAAGGCTAAGAGAATTATTAAGGACTCGAGCCACCCGAACAACTGCCTCTTTGAACTGCTGCCGTCAGGCAAGCGATACCGGAGTCTTATGGCGAGCACAGAAAGACTCAGAAGGAGCTTCTATCCCCAGGCCATCAGGCTGCTAAACGAACAATAATCGCTAAACGAACAATAATCACTATGCAACAACCATCAAACGCACACACTCACTCAAACAAACAACACACTGCAGCACCCACTCTCCACACTTTAGATCACACAAACACACTTACACTTTATATTTATTGATAAAGGATTTGCACTACAACTCGTACACCTACTGTGAATTGTACCTAAACTGCACCTCGTCCATTTATGCCTTGCACTATATAGTATTGTATATTAGTACACTGCACAGTATTGTATATTGTATGGTAACTACGTCTACGAACATTGTACATATGTCTAAACTGAACACTGTGACCTCTTTTTTTACTTCTAATTTTTACTATGTCTTTATTTCATACTTATCTTGTCATGCACAGTCTCTGGAGCGCAACAGTAAGAAGCATTTTGTACAAAAGTATTCTGTACTTCTGTATGACAACTATTAAAGAAACTTGAAACTTGAAACTTGAAACTTGAATGTCCTTCACGATATGCATGTTGAAAATCAGTGGTTAATGTGTTAAAAGAAAAGTAGCATTTAATCTGTTCACTTACTATTCTTTCCATCAGTTTACTTAAAACTGGCAGTAAACTTATGGGACGACTATTAGATCCTGAGAATGGCAATTTCAATTTTTTTGGCAATGGCATTACTTTGGCAGTTTTCCACTGTTGCGGATACAAACATTCACTAAAGGACTGATTTATAATATGACAGATAGCAGGGGCAATTAAATCAGGGACCAATTTTGAGGTGATCTCTAGCTAAAGCTAGGTTCAAGGTTGGATATTGGATGTATCCCTTTATCATGAGTAACTTGTTATCTTTTCTTCTGCAATTGCAGATCAGTAAACTCTATATCAGTTTATCATTTCAATAGGTAAGTGTTTAAACATATTAATTTAAACCTTTAAATGTGCAGGGAATGCAAACACCTTATTAGGTGAAATGCCCCTTTAAACTCTTAAGTACCAATAGAAATATTCCAGGTTATAGGAATGCAAATACCTTATTAGGTGAATTTACCCTTTAAACCATCTTTCTTTACAGGAGAACCATCAGTGATTCAACTACAATCAATATGTCAATATGTTGAATCAATGAGATTCAAGTATCTTACTGGGAACATAGACCCTTTAACTTGTCCTCTATAATGGAGAACATCAATAGTTCATGTATCTTACTGGGCGTATTTACCCTTTAATTCTCCTTTCTTAATGGAGAATTATCAGTGGTTCAAGTATCTTACAGGGTGTATTTACCCTTTAATTCTCCCTTCTTATATGAGAAATATCAGTACCCATATATCAAATCAAATCAAATACAAAATACAATATCAAAATAACAAAAGGTGAACGGGGTCGAAGCCCTTGGAAGTCCTTGTATTCTCGTTCAATCAGTTCGTGTCATAGAAAAGAATATGGTCCTTGGAAGTTCTTATGACTCAAGTTCAATCAGTTCAATTCTACCAGACTGTTGAGGCAACAGGAGTTGAGCAACAGGGGTATTCAAATCAGGCCGGCATTAGCCTTGATCTATATCAGAGGTTCAGTGGGTTGGCTCGCCATCTTGTATCGGTCCAGCACACTGCCTCGTCCCGCGTGGGCACACGTGGTGAATGGTGGTCGGCCGGGACTCCTGGAACTGCTCCCAGGGTGGAACGGGGTGCTAGAAAAACCTGGCCTGCGTCAAGCAGGCATTCAGAAAATAAAAGCTATTTACCATATTTTATCGCTTCATCATCTTTTCATTGCTTTCAGAATGAATAATCAATCAGGCTACTTTTAGCTATGCTAAGCTAAAGTAGGCTACCTTATCACAGCACATGGGAATGTCTTGTTAACAGAATTCGGCTATAGGGCGACAATAATGTGGTCAAGACGCATGGTTTCTATCTTGAGCCTTAACTGGCGTGGTTTATTTATTCACATGAAGAGCAGAAGTTCTACAGGTCTTCTCTCACTGAGAGACATGGGGGGAGAGAGAGAAGTGGGAGGAGACATAGCTACTTATACTCGCCATCTGGTAGTACTCCTGAGTGTCTCCGCCTAGGGCGCCCTCTAGTGGACACAGTTATATATGCAGGTAGACAGTTATCAGTGTGAACAGTTATATATGCAGTTAGACAGTTACTAACAATCCTACACAGAACCTCTGCCTTCAACACTCCCACTTAGGGTTTAGCATACTGGCTGACTTCTTGGAAAAACATTTTACAAAGGAAATAATATAATCCCAAAAACATCAACAAGGTATGACAGTCAATATCTTCACATTAAACATGACCCTTGCAAATCCCTTCAATTTTAATTTGAAACAGGTTTCCTCATAGTGTCTGCTACTCTGTCGGCCATTGGACAGTAAACCGGTGTCATCCTTTCTTCTCTGATGACATACCTGATGAGATGATATTTTCTATAATGGCATGTTTACATCTATGTTGACACATTGGGTTCCTAGCAATCACAATGGTCCCCTGGTTGTCCTCATAAACAATAATCTCCATATATACACAATGTCCATCATTTTAAGCGGTGTTGACAGAACGCCCATCATCTACAAAAGCACCATATTTAGCATAGAGGGTACATTTCAATTACCTACTACATTTTTGAGCAATATATTCATAATCTTTTCTCCATCACTTCGAACAGTTGTTCTAGATAAACACATTTTGCATTGACATAGCTAGAA
The DNA here is from genome assembly GCF_963971535.1 of Notolepis coatsorum. Lineage (NCBI taxonomy): Eukaryota > Metazoa > Chordata > Actinopteri > Aulopiformes > Paralepididae > Notolepis > Notolepis coatsorum. The sequence continues at coordinate 51,241,884 of NC_140171.1, read as the reverse complement.
ACATATACTCAGCTTCACAGGCTGATAGTATCACTGTGGGCTTTAAGCCTTAAACCTTTGCTCTCTTTTATGAAACACCACTGTCCATCTGCTGCACCTCTGGGATAACATATTTTTAAACATAAACATATTTTTGACGTAGTTCAATGCTTCTCTGTGGGGTCAGCAAAAATACTGTGACACTCTTACTCACTACAAAAACATAAGTCAGGGCGAGTACCGGTGGTCTAACAAAATGAAGCTACCCACAGTTTATCTATACATCTCTTACTTCAGTCAAAACATCTCAGGAGCTTTTCCATTATCTCCTCTGGGATACCTCCACACAATTTTCAGTATTTTAAACATGGTAACTCATCCACCTCTGTACTTAAACATGGGACCCATTTCTGTATTTAAACGTGGAATTAAACATAGGATTAATTTCAGTATTCAAACCTGGATTCTACTCCTCCCATATTTAAACCTGGAGTATATCTTCCTTCAGCATTTAAGCAATTTGTCACCCTTCTTCATTATTTAAACATGGGGTACCCTCCTTCAGCATTTAAGCAATTGTCTACGAACCATACTTTGTATTTGCCGTGGCCTTCAATACCCTCCTGGATTGAATACACCCATTTTCCTCCCACTGTCTGTCTGCCCTCTTCGGGGGACAATGTGGCCTCTTTAAAGGTCGGGTTTACCCCACTGACTACCCTGTAGTAGTACTCAACGGGGTAGGTGTATTGTCCTCCTCGTCACTCCCTTTCCTGGCATAGTCTGTCAGATATTTTGGGGGTTTGGGTTCCCTTGAGGGATAACTCCCACTGCTTGGGGCACTTGACATCACCCTCGGGTGCTCCTCGTCATCGCCCTCTGGGGGTTACTGACTGTCTGTCTGCACGACTGTACTAAGTACACTGGGTTGATGTGTCTCTGTTTCTACACACCTTGCTCTGGAGTCCAGCTCTGGCTCCTCTGTCTGTGTCTCGCTCTCACAGGTTGTCTTCGTGACAAACTTGACTAGCATGTGTTTCTGCACTCTCCCGTTACCGGGATGATAAACTAGGAAAGCAGGGCTTCCTTTGTCGTGTCCTACGAAAAATCCTTTTACACCCTTGGACTTGGGTTTTCCCCTGTCCTGCAGGTATGCATAACATACTGATCCAAATCGGTGCATTCTGGCTAGATTACACTTCTTTGCTGTCAGTGCTGTATACGGGGTGGTGCCCAAGTACTTATTAAAGCTTCTGTTTCTGGTGTAAGCGGCTTCTTGCACCGCATAATGCCATAGGCTCTTAGGTAAGTTACTACCTGCTAGCTTACTATTAGCCATTTCGAAAAGGGTATGCCATTCCCTCTCTGCCACCCCGTTGTGGTGTGGGGGATATGGACGTGACGTCTCGTGTCTTATCTTATACCTTCTCAACAGTGATTGGAACTCTCTGTTGGTGAACTCGGTTTCGTGGTCGGACCTCAAACATCTTACTGTACCATAAGGGGCTACGTCTGCCAGGAATTTCTCTGTGGCCTGGAGTGTGTCACTCTTTGCTTTGAGAAAGTAAACAAACACTGCCCCTGTACACACGTCTGTAAAAGACTGTACATATCTAAAACCTCCTATGGACTCGTTGCTTACTGGGCCTGCTAGGTCCATGTCAACTAGTGCAAGTGGTACCCTTACTCTGTCTGTGGGATTTCTGTATCTCGGTTGAGTAAACTTCCCCGTTTTGCACATTGCAAAATTTTTGTCAGGTCTACACTTTTCCTCTTCAATGTGCATGCCCTCTGACACAACTTGCAGTTTCAGTAAATCCTCGTAATTACAATGACCCATAATCTCGTGCCATGTCTGAATATCGTGACTGGCCGTCCCGCTACACACATCATCATTATCATTACACTGGTCGTTGTCATTACACTCCGTTTTCAGATCATATATTCTCTGGTACATCTTTATGTCAACCCGGGTACCGTCAGGTTCTACAAGAAAATGTTTACCTTTATCGAAGAATACCTTGGCACCGCTTGCGGTAGCAGCTATTACAGAGAATAGTCCTTGTGGGAACGATGGTACGTACAGTAGAGAGCATTCTTTAACGTCACCGTACGCCGGCGCTCCTTACTGTCCGTGAGGCATACCTGTGCGTCTCCCCTCTCTTGCGCCAATCCGTAGGTGCGTCTCCCGTCCGCCAGCTCCATGCTGTGCCTCTCCGGGTGGAAAGTGTCGTCAAAGTTCTTGAACCGACTCCTGTCGTTGGTACGCCCCAAAAGCGCAGTCTTCTTGTCCCGTTATTCTCCGGGCGTCGTCTCGATCCGTCTCACGTCGACCGTCACCGTCATCGTGTCCGCTGTCGTCATCCTGTCCACAGCCGTCTTCTTGTCCGTAGCCGCCATTTTGTCCGTGGCCTCCGTCTCGTTCATGGCTGCCGTCTCATCCGTAGCCGCCATTTTGTCTGTAGCCGCCATTTTGTCCATGGCCTCCGTCCCATCCATGGCCGTCGTCTCATCCATGGCCGTCATCTTGCCCATGTGCGTATAGCGCGCTCTGGTCGTGTTTCTTCATGCACGCTCTGTCTGTGTGCCCTGTGGATTTGCAGAAGCTACACCAGACAGTCTTTGTGCAGTCGCTTCTCCGATGGCTTTTCTCTCCGCATCGCCAACACGCCAGTTCCGTCGTGGTCCTGGTTCTCTCCCTTGGCGTCGCTCGGGCCTTTGGCACCCTCTACCCCTCCTCCGCGGCGGCTGGGCGGGTGTCTTCTGAGGCCTCGAAGTTCCTTAACTTAGCCTTGAACTGTCCCAACGTCATGTCTGTTGAACCGTGTGTTACCAGGAGTGTTAGGCCCTAGCGTCTAGCCACGCGGTGCTCCCGGCGCTAACCTAGCCTATACTTCAGCTAAGCTTGCTACAGTACCCTTATTATTTCTCCCCGGCGTTATCTGGGCCCATAACCTGTTAACAGAATTCGGCTATAGGGTGACAATAATGTGGTCAAGAGGCATGGTTTCTATCTTGAGCCTGGTTTATTTATTCACATGAAGAGCAGCAGTTCTACAGGTCTTCTCTCACTGAGAGACATGGGGGGAGAGAGAGAAGTGGAAGGAGACATAGCTACTTATACTCGCCACCTGGTAGTACTCCTGAGTGTCTCCGCCTTGGGCGCCCTCTAGTGGACACAGTTATATATGCATGTAGACAGTTATCAGTGTGAACAGTTATATATGCAGTTAGACAGTTACTAACAATCCTACACAGAACCTCTGTCTTCAACATGTCTGTCTGTCCCATGCTAAGTTAGGCTAAAGTGCTCTAGCATATGGTACATTCCTCACGTTCCATATTAAACTCTCAAAAACAGTCAAAATGTATATAGACCATGTTCTTATCGTACAGCATATCAATACAATTATAAGTACTTCTGAAATGGTTTCTTTCTAGTTTTCATTTAACCAAATTGAGCTTGAAGCTTCGCTAGCATGACTCAGGGTGAAGCTACATTATTAGCTTATAGCATTGAGCTAACGATTTTGTACATTCGACAAATGGACAGCACAATATTGATGAAACTCACCAAAACCGCAGGCTACTTTAACTGCAATGCTTCTTCGGTTTTGTAACTGGAGGAATCTTTTATAACTGTTTGACAACTGTTTTTGTGGTGGTATTTCATCTCGGTATCCAGCAACATTTAGCTGCTGCTATCTCCGTGAATCTGGAATCTCATCTGGCGTAGTGCAAGACTCACCTGCCGTAAAGCAAGGTGTGGCTGTCGCGACATCTATCTCACGTCATGAAGTAATTTAAAGGGCAGTGCAACAATTCAAAGGATTTGGCCAAAGTTGCTAATCTCATACGAATATACATATGACCCAATAATATTATATTATATTACAATATTATAATAATATAATAATGTGGGGTCAGGGACTACAGCCCCCTCAGCATCGACGGGGCACCGGTTGAGAGAGTGAACAGTTTTAAGTACCTCGGAGCCCACATATCCGAGGACTTGACATGGACCACACACATTGACAATGTTGTGAAGAAGGCACGACAACGCCTCTACTTCCTCAGGCGCCTAAGGAAGTTCCAAGTCAGTCAGAAGATCCTTAAGAACTTCTACTCATGTACAATAGAGAGCATCCTGACTGGCAACATCACCTCCTGGTTTGGGAATAGCACTGCACAAGACCGAAGCAGACTACAAAGAGTGACAAGTTCAGCGGAACGCACAATTGGAGGGGGGCTTCCCACCCTCCAGAACATTTACAACAAGCGGTGCAGGGGTAAAACTAAGAGAATCATCAAGGACTCCAGCCACCCGAACAACTGCCTCTTTGAACTGCTGCGGTCAGGCAAGCGATACCGGAGTCTCAAGGCGAGCACAGAAAGACTCAGAAGAAGCTTCTATCCCCAGGCCATCAGGCTGCTCAACGAACAATAAACACTATGCAACAACCATCAAATGCACACAGCACACACATCCACACGCACACACTCACTTTAAACAAACAACACACTGCAGCACCCACTCTCCACACTTTAGATCACCTAAACACACTTTATATTTATTGGTAAAGGATTTGCACTACAACTCGTACACCTTACTGTAAATTGTACCTAAATTGTACCTCATCCCATTTCTGCTTTGCACTATATAGTATTGTATATTAGTACATTGCATAGTATATTGTATATTGCACAGTCTCTGGAGCATAACAGTAAGAAGCATTTTGTATAAAAGTATTCTGTACTTCTGTATGACAACTATTAAAGAAACTTGAACTTGAAACTATTAACTACTTCCTGACGGGCAGACCCCAGGCAGACCCCAGGTGGTGAGAGCAGGCAACTGCACCTCCTCATCCATCACCCTCAACATAGGGGCCCCCCAGGGCTGTGTTCTGAGTCCCCTCCTCTACTCCCTGTACACACACGACTGTGTGGCTCAGCAGAGTAACAACACAATCATCAAATTGGCTGACGACGCAGTAGTGGTGGGCCTGATCTCTGCAAACGACGAGAGGGCCTACCTGGAAGAGGTCAAGGTCCTGGCGGGATGGTGCCAGGAGAACAGCCTCTCCCTGAACGTCAGCAAAACAAAGGAGATGATTGTGGACTTTAGGAGGTCGGGGGTCAAGGACTACAGCCCCCTCAGCATCGACGGGGCACCGGTTTGAAATGTCTGAGTGAGCAGCCTTTGAAAAAAGCTCCCGTCGCAATTCAAAACAAACGTGGAATAACATGATCTGAAAACGAAAAAAGTAAGCATTCAATGACAAAAGCGAGGAAGAACAAGTGGACATATGAGAAAACAAAAAAGACCCAAAAAGAAGAAAAGGAAATAACGAGGCGACGTGAAGAAATAACGAGACGACGTGAAGAAATGGCGCAGCTACAACAAGTCAACACGGAGATCCCCAGCTGGGCTGTGGAACGATAGGTTATGACTATAACCAAGTTCTGTTAGTTAGGGGCGATGCTTGGCATCACACTGCACTATCTCGCGTACGTGCACGCGTACTGAATAAACCACAAATGTACCTCTAATACCAGTATTAGTCTGACCACACCCCTCATCAGCTTACCTTCATAAGCAGGTGTGTGGTCACCTGCTCTCCTCCTTCCCAAGCTTTCACCACAAGGTGAGGACAAGGGCTGCAGCGGCCGTCTGATGCCAAGCATCGCCCCTAACTAACAGAACTTGGTTATAGTCATAACCTATCGTTCTGTATCGTTAGTGGCTTAGCTTGGCATCACACTGCACAAGGGAGGCCAAGCGGAGCCACTTGGCTGACAAATACACCCCGCTGACAGCCCCCCAAAACCATCAGAACAGGGAGGGCCGAGCCCCCCGACCCCCCCTAATGGAGGGTATCCCCCCTATTAGAGGCTTCACGGGAAGGCGACGGACCCGACCGTGCGAAGAGGCACTCAAGCAACTTAACGCACAGGGTGAGCAGACCGTGGCTTGACCCCACGACTACACACACGCACAACCCGCATGCCACCCGGGAACGAACGGAGGAACAACCTCGTCACTGCCCCCAGAATCACGGGGTCAAGGGCAAACCCAACCCCGTGGCAAGGCCGTAGCAGCGGAGCGCGAAGGAAGACCCAGACCCACCAAAAGGACTGGACTCCCTGGAATGGGGGCCCGGAGAAGTCCATGATGCCAGCATCAAGACCCCACCAGGTGGGCACGTAGTGCCCCGCCCCCCACATCGCCAGCGTATTCGGACAAAGGCCCCCCAGTTACTGCACCTGGTAATCCCAGGCGGTATCCCAACCAAGTACTAACCAGGCCAGAACCTGCTTAGCTTCCGAGATCGGACGAGATCGGGCGTGTTCAGGTCGGTATGGCCGTAAGCCGAGCGGGCCCCGTCCCCCCAACAGTACACCGCCTGGCACACTAACCCTGCAGAACAGACAGTCAGCATGGCCGTAAGCACACAAAAAAGGTTAACCAACGGAAGCAGGCAGCGCACCGGGGAAAAACCAGGCAACAGGCTGTTAACCCTAGCCTGGAGACTGCGGACGAGACAGGCGCCAGAGGGGACAGCTGAACACAGCTGCCCCGGCGGAAGGGGCGTATGCTGGCGTTGTTGCATGACCAAGCCTCCATTTAAAAACCCCCACCCAGAGGGGTCGAGGCAGAGAAGGCTGACACGATTGGCAGACGTCATGAACGTGCAGGGGCACCCTCAAACGGTGAACCCGGGAGTTGACACTGCACCAACACACCAGGGAACCAACCACCTCGGTGTTACCCAATGCGGTGGTTGTTCCTATAACCCCTCAAGAAAAAACTCCAAAACACACCTGCGGGTATACACCGGCTATACCGCAGTACAAGTGTTTCAGTTTTCAAAAAAGGGTTAACCCAGGCCTACGGGTCGCAAACATCACTTCGGACCGGGCCTGGCGGTACGGGAAGCACAGGGTCACCAGAGGAGGTCAAAAAGCCACCCCCACAGGCCCCTCTTCGCCATGCGTGAGAGAGGAGCGAAAAATAATGGAGAACCAGCCCCTAAGCACACCGTACTTGGCATTCCCAGGCGGTCTCCCAACCAAGTACTAACCAGGACCAACCTGTGTAGCGGCCGAGATCCGACGAGATCGAGCGCGTACAGAATGGCATGGCTGTAAGCCATGACGACAGTGCTGAGTAAAAACATACCCAACCAGGGTCTCCATAGCGCTTAACCCTGTGACACCCAGACCGACCTGGCATTTTTCCCCCTGAAAAAAGCCCAAGTCCCTCAGGGTACCAGAACAGCAGATCTGCATCCCCGGCGGACAACGGGTTCAACTGATCTGGACCAGCGTGACCAGAACCAGTCCCGTGCCCTAACCACGCCGACATGCCTACTCCAGGAGAAGGGCAGATATGCGTGTTGATCTTAACATGAAAAGAAGGCGCCACCCAGACGTTCGGACGAACCGCGCCTGGTGGCCCACCCCAAGGGCGTGAGACCCCACCACATATGTTCAGATCCATCCCGTCATCATCCCCCAGACATGAAGTCGACAACCCACCCAGGTCATGGGATGTGGTCGTCGGAAGAGGAAAAACCCCCATCTCAGTTGCTTTATAAAAACGCTGTTTCAACCACAAGCAACCAAGGCGTGCCAGTCAATCGCCTGTTTACAGCGAGCTAGCACTATACGTGCGTCGGGACACACCCCCATCAATGAACAGGCTATTTAGACCTGTCATTGAATCCCCAAGGCGCCCAGGGGAACGACAAGAGGGGTGTGACACTTCCTAACTCCAACACTTCTGGAATAGAAAGAAGGAAGCATCAACAGTATGTATCCCAGTCTACACAGCCGGGGTAAAAAATGTTCACATTTTTACATCCCACCACCCTCCCATAGGAAAGAGACGGGGATCCCCAGAGAGACTTCCCACGCGAGCTGTACAGATTGAAAAGAATATATTGCACCTTGAGCCATGTAAAAAACTGGTTTTAGGGCCTCCGGGGAAGAGGCACTGAACCCATACACACTCAATAAACGAATTTAATCGAATATACATACAATAGAAAAGGACCCTTCTAGAGGGTCCACTCACTTTGACAATCTGAGGAGGAAGGCTCTGTACTCTGATGGAGGCTTCCTCACATGGAAGAAGGAGTCCGAACTCACAGAAGGCCCGAATAGGCGCTTGGTGAGGAGGAGCCCTGACCACCCCCCCTGAAAACAGATCCATCACATGGACCTGAACAGCACACGGAAGTCCTACCAACAGAGACGCGCACGGTGACGTACTCTATGGCGGGGGAATTCCTGCGGTGCACACGCCCAATATACCAGGCCGTGGGACCAGGAACTCCCTCCCCCCCCCCCCCCCCCCCCCCCCCCGTAACGTGCCGAACCGCCACGTGACGGGAACCTTGAAGGACAGGGGGTGTACCCCTGACCGACAGAACAATGGGGAGAGGAAAGGTTACCAGTTCACCCCTTTACGACCCCACACCCATGATACGACGTAACGACAAAAAGAGAATATGACACAGTCATAGTCAGCTCTATGAAGCGTTTCACAGCTCCACACAGCGCATGAGCTAACCTGCTATCTGATTTTTACTAAGGAAAAACACAGAATAGAGAGGGCTCTAAGAACCCCGGTCCAACATACACATGTGCTTCTGTGGCCAGTACAACCCAGTTGTAGGTCACATGACACACACAACCCATCATCACCTACAAAAAATGGCAAAAACACTCAACAGAGGAACGCCGTTTTTTTCACAATGAGAGAATACATCATTCTTGATTAGTATCGACCACAGGCCTTGCTAAGCACACATGACAGCAACCAAACCAATTTCCCTTTAGGAAATAAGTTTCTCCAGCAGATTTAGCACAACCTCAGCAATCAAGCTAAGAGTTACATCGTATCCCTACCACACAAAAGACACAATTAATGCACAACATGTCTGATAGGAGGTGATAAAGTCCCCAGGGAACCGGGGGGGAAAACACAATCCTCCTATTTTACCCTCAATACGGCCAGTTAAAACAGGAAAACCTGTTAATGTGTGAACACACTGTTCATTGTCATCACAGTCTGAGAAAGAACATTCTTTTACTCACTTGTCACCAAGCATAGCTTCATAGGTTAGTTACCTTAGTTGTGAGTACACGGCCGTGTTACTCACACAACAACCAGATCATTACATCCCGTTTGCACGGAGAAGCTAACTGCCAGTGACAAAAACAGCTCACACATAACCCGCAACGTATCCTAAATGCATTGTAGCAACACACGTTTTGGGAAAAACACCGTTATTCACAATACATTTAGCAAAGTAAAACCAGAAGACGTGTTATGAGGTCTGGTCAACCCCGTTCCTACCCGGAACGCAGATCAGCGAAGTGCAGTCACAAGACACCGTAGAACACAGCCGTCCTGTGTTTTTTCGATCCGGGCAGCGTCGCCGCTCCAACCAGTCGCTACAGTCCTCTTTGTTGACGCAATCCCCGTCCAGGCTCAGGGCAGGGTCGACGAACATCCCCTGTCAAGGATGACGTCGTGGTCAAGAGTGTAAAACATGTTAAAATCAAAGCACGTTCAACAGAATAGCATCAAGCTAACGGCTGCTCCAACCGTTCGGGTGCTATTGCTTCTGCTCGCGAGACGCCGATCTAACGACGCACGCGATCAGAAGCGAGCTCCCGGCGGCGCGCGAGAAGCTAAGCTACCCCGCGCCAGGCCATGGCCATAGCAGCAAGCTAACGTTACCTAGCGACCACGACATGCTAGCCCCGCAGCTAACAGCTGACTGGCTAATAGTAGGCCTTAAGCAGGCCATGCAGCGATCCAGCAGGCTAACGCAGCAGTTAACAGCTGACCGGCTAACCGTAAGCCATGAACATGTAAACAATGACATAACACTCACCCAGACAGGCCGCCGTTCTGAACCTCTCCTCACTTTTTAAGAGAAAAGAGAAAACAAGATGTCAACACCGCTTCACAACGGTGACATTACCACATCCGACGGAAATCAGCACAGTACTACCAACTGGCCTGTGTAGCTGACTTTGAACATGAATCTGCCGCTATCGCACATTACATGCACATATCCCCTCGTGAAGGAATACTCTCATTTGGATATGAAAGATGGGGCCTTAACACGGTGACAGAGAGAATCCACTCGTCCAGAACACACAGGGATCACCAGTGTCAATGGTCGCGGCCCACTAGTTAAAACTATAATGGTCTCCAGACCAAGGCCTTCTGTCGCCTAGGTGGCTGAACAAAGGACCCTAGTCTGGGGCCGGTTTCCATAAACTTTGTCAAGTAGCCCCCATAGCACTAACAGACAAGTGGAGCCCGCCAGCAAACACTACTCACCCAACCTGGAACGCACCGCTTCTCACAACAGCGGCATGTCCGACAGTTCAGCTGTGGCCTGACAGGTTTCACCCCAACAAACACAGCAAGGAACTGCAGTTGAGAAGCATGCAGCGGCGTGCTCCCAATACGAAAACCGGTGGAGGGTTTTTAGAATGATCATCATCTTCCAGACACTCCAGTACGAAGACAATATCGCCGTATTTTCTCGAAAATAGTGAGAGAGAAAATAAAGATATGATGTCAACGTATCCTTGTTTCCCAAAGCTGTTCCTAATCCAATTTCTTCCATCATGGTGTCAAGTGTGGGGATCTACCGAGGCACTTCTTCCTTGTGGTGAAAGCGAGAAGGAGGAATGCAGGTGACCACACACCTGCTTATGAAGGTAAGCTGATGAGGGGTGTGGTCAGACTAATACTGGTATTAGAGGTACATTTGTGGTTTATTCAGTACGCGTGCACGTACGCGAGATAGTGCAGTGTGATGCCACGCTAAGCCACTAACGATACAGAACTCGGAGCCAGTATTCGGGACATACAGGCAAGCATGCAAACTAGCGTGAAGGTAAACGAAGCGAACACGCAAAGCATACAGACAAGTATAGACAGACTCAGAGAAGAAGTAAAGAAAGGACAAGACGAACTCAAAGAAGAAATAAATAAGAGACTTGAGTCAATTGACGAAAAGTTGCTGAAACAGGAGAAAGACACGGTGGCGTTGTAAGAGAGAACGGCCGAGACTGAAGAATGGAGTACAGATGTACAAAAGATTCTAATGGAGATGTGGTAGTTTTCTCAACAAAACTGTGTAAAATTGTACTGTACACCACGGAACTCAGAATGGCAAATTGGATGGAGGTAAATTGCAACATTATACATAACTAACTCAAAGCCACCCCCCTCCATTGCTCTAAAACTGTCCTTATTTTGATCTCCTGGAGAGGAGGTGAATAAGCAGTTGAGTAAATTAGCATCTACCCGTGTTTACAATGCCTACTGAAATTCCTACCCTAGGCGGCTGTTTACGAGCCTCAGAATCAAATAGCCTTCTTGGAAGATTTAGAGATAATGTTGATTAGAGCCAGACAAATGGTCTCCAAGTATAATAAGCTCAGAAGAAGCCTTTTGTGGAGGGGAAGGGAAAAACACGGAGGTGTTTTGCATTCTACCCCTGTGAACAAAAGAAAGTCGGAACTAGATTAGATTAGCAGGTTCCCCATTTGAAACCAAGCCTTCACACCCCTTCTGTTAGAAACTGCTAGAAAATGCCTAATAAGGAATTCCGTTCTGTCGCTATTCAAGGCTGACTAGCCTATTGACAGACAGGGCTACTGGTCTTCCAATAAGGGAGCTCGGTAACGCTCAGAAAGACCCGCCCTCATGACGTAATGTTCAAGTTCAAGTTCTTTAATAGTTGTCATACAGAAGTACAGAATACTTTCATACAAAATGCTTCTTACTGTTACGCTCCAGAGACTGTGCTAGACAAGATAGTATCAAATAACATAATAACATAATATAGCATGAATTTAGAAGAAGAAAAAGAGGTCACAGTTGTTCGGTATAGACATATGTACAATGTTCTGAGTTACCATATAATATACAATACACAACTATGCAGTGTACTAATGTACAGTACTATCTAGTGCAAAGCAGAAATGGGATGAGGTACAATTTTAGGTACAATTTACAGTAAGGTGTACGAGTTGTAGTGCAATCCTTCATCCATAAATATAAAGTGTGGGGAGTGGGTGCTACAGTGTGTTTGTTTAAAGTGGGTGTGTGCTATAAAGTGTGTGTAGTGGGTGCTACAGTGTGTTTGTTTAAAGTGAGTGTGTGCATGTGGATGTGTGTGCTATGTGTGTTTGGTGGTTGTTGTTGTGTAGTGTTCATTCATTGTTCGTTTAGCAGCCTGATGGCCTGGGGATAGAAGCTACTTCTGAGTCTTTCTGTGCTCGCCTTGAGACTCCTGTATCGCTTGCCTGACGGCAGCAGTTCAAAGAGGCAGTTGTTCGGGTGGCTCGAGTCCTTAATAATTCTCTTAGCCTTCCCCTTGCAACGCTTGTAGTAAATGTTCTGGAGGGTGGGGAGCCCCCCTCCAATTGTGCGTTCGGCTGAACGTGTCACTCTTTGTAGTCTGCTTTGGTCTTTTGCAGTGCTATTCCCAAACCAGGAGGTGATGTTGCCGGTCAAGATGCTCTCTATTGTACATGAGTAGAAGTTCTTAAGGATCTTCTGGCTGACTTGGAACTTCCTTAGGCGCCTGAGGAAGTAGAGGCGTTGTCGTGCCTTCTTCACCACACTGTTAATGTGTATGGTCCATTTCAAGTCCTCGGATATGTGGGCTCCGAGGTACTTGAAGCTGTTGACTCTCTCAACCGGTGCCCCGTCGATGCTGAGGGGGCTGTAGTCCTTGACCCCCGACCTCCTGAAGTCCACAATCATCTCCTTTGTTTTGCTGACGTTCAGGGAGAGGCTGTTTTCCTGGCACCATCCCGCCAGGACCTTGACCTCTTCCAGGTAGGCCCTCTCGTCGTTGGCAGAGATCAGGCCCACCACCACTGTGTCGTCAGCAAATTTGACGATTGTATTGCTACTCCGCTGAGCCACACAGTCGTGTGTGTACAGGGAGTAGAGGAGGGGACTCAGAACACAGCCCTGGGGGGCCCCTATGTTGAGGGTGATGGATGAGGAGGTGCAGTTGCCTGCTCTCACCACCTGGGGTCTGCCAGTCAGGAAGTCCAAGACCCACTGGCAGAGGTCATAGCCCAAGCCCAGGTCCCTGAGCTTGGCTATGAGTATGGAGGGGACTATGGTATTGAATGCCGAGCTGTAGTCGATGAATAGCATTCTCACATAGTTCCCCTGCCTCTTGTCCAGGTGTGATGCTGCTGTGTGCAGCACATGGGATATGGCGTCCTCCGTGGACCTGTTGGGGCGGTATGCAAATTGCAGGGGGTCCATGTTGATGGGGAGGGAGGAGCAGATGTAGCCCTTTACTAGCTTCTCAAAGCACTTCATGGCTATGGAGGTGAGAGCTACAGGGCGGTAGTCGTTGAGGCAAGCAGGCTTGGATTTTTTGGGTACAGGGATAATAGTGGACTTCTTCAGGCAGGTGGGGATGACAGCCTGTTCTAAGGACAGGTTAAATTGGGGGCGGAGACTTAGACTTTAAGATGACGCGCTCTGGAGAGAGAGCGACACAACCCCACGAACGACAGACAGGAAACAACAGCGAATCCACACTCTTCCTCCACTGGACAAAGAAGACAGCGGCGAGACGGCACTGGGAGCAGACGAGAGCTAACAACGGAAGAACGAGAATAAGACGTCGAGCCCATAGATATAGAATATTTAGTCTAAAGCCTAATGAACCTCGGCATAGTGAGGTCTTCCATTCAGGTTTTATTGCAATTGTTCTTTCAAATCGTTGATTGATTTGTATTGATTGAAATCCTTTTTCATTAAACAACGGATTCTTCAAAGTATCAAAATGCTCCGACCTCGCTTTCTCAAATCATCGTCACCGCCTCCGGCCGTGCCGCAGCAGCAAAACCATTACCTGGTTTACTGCTTTTGTAAATATAGTACTTCAAGGCTTTTTAAGGTTTAACACAACGCAGAGCAGGTAGAGGAATAAGCTAGGAAGATACTACATTTGGTGCCGTTTGACCCCAGAACGAGTAGCGGCCGTGGAACGAGAACTTTTTTTATTTACTTCTTCATTTCATCACCCTCAACAAAACGACATCGTCGACCAGAGCTGCTCCAGTTTCGGTCCTGATAAACAGGTGAGTGATGATGGGGATTACGGTCATTCAGTTCGAACCAGAAGGGGGGTTGTTAAAGTATTGCCTCATATTATTGTAATATGAAGACATGTTGGGGGCGCACAACTATCTGGTTTATGGTGTAGGTCGAGGCGTCGGACTGCGGCAGATGAAATGCTTAACTGATCATGAGGCTCGGTATATCTGATTTGGCATTCGACAGATGCATATCCTGGGTTATGGAGACCTAATACATTTCTCAGGAGATGGGCGCTATAATGTTGATAATTTTTGCGTGTCTGAACAGTGGGGGAGCCATGTATTTGCGCCGGGGAGGTGAGACAGGTCTCGTCGGGGTGGCGGGTACTCAAATCGGCACCCGGGCAAGATGTGTTTCACCGAGACGTGGATGCGGTGGCTCAAACGCTGTTTGGATTATGTAATCGGGTATGGTAGAAATGAAGGGGGATCGGTATAAATCAGGGAACTTGTTGTGCGATTACAGGAAGAACACGACACGATTAATATAAGCGGGGCTGGCTAGTGTTTACGAGGTTGTAACATAGTTTTCTGGGATTAACGTGATGACCGGCAATACGACGGGACGTGGTATCTGCGGGGACTATCGGCCGAATTAAATGGAGAATTATGATCGTTTTAGGACATATTCAATTGGATCAAGACGGCGAGGGGGTTGTCGGCAAGTTGAGTTTTGCGGATTAAAATAACCCGAAAGCCTAAGGAGGTCCTATTTAATACGTTAACACGCCGGCATATTAATTGATTACGTGCGCTGTAATAAGGGGCGAACGATGGTGCTTGAAAACATTTCGGTTGAAAGACTGACTTAGTACTTAGTGGCGGTTCTATTGCAAAACTGTTGTAAACTTAGACATTCGGTATAGTAAGTGTGTGCGATTGAAAACTGCCGCGCGGACATTCGAGGAACAATAATAGGTAAATCTGGATGGATGTTTGTGTTTTCATTTATGGTTAGGGGTGGCAGTGATATGTATGTTTGGATGACAAAAGGACTTATGGTTGTGTTGTAAGTTGGTTGATATAATATGGATTAAATCTGTAAACTGGCACTTATGTTATGATTAAGAACTGTTTTTAACGTTATACCAGTGTGTGCGCCACGTCCGTTGTGCCACCGAACCGTGAAGCGGGGGCGCGTGCATGCTCGTCAAAGCTCGTGCTAGTCAAAGCGCGTGCTCGTCAAAGCTCGTGCTTGTCGAAGCGCTTGCGTGTCGTAGCGCGCAAGCTATAGGGTGTGGTAGGCCGCTGGTCGTAGACAAGCGGCTAAGCTAAGCTACATGCTATATTAGCTCGTCGTGGCTCGCTGGGGTTATTCAATACTGTATGTTGTGAATGAGATGATATTACAGTGCAACTGAATTGTCATTGATGTTGAATGCGTCGTGTGAATTGCAGTATTGGCTAATGTTTGAACGGATGCTGGATGTGTGGAGAATGAGTGGGCCGTGTGAGAGATTAGCGCATGCGCACTTGTGAGAGAGGACTATATGTGTGGTGTGAGACGTGAACGAGTGGAATGGAATTGAGTTGTGGTTAAAAGTACACTAGGTGGCGCCAGAATCAGACCTGGGGCTTCCGTCCTGCCTGCTGACGCAGGCTGGAGGGGATCCTGGGGAAGTCTCGCGATTTGCGGCCATTTTAAGTGGAGCGCCGTGGTCGCCATTTTAGACGGGGCAAGGGGTGGCCATTGTAAGGGATTTATATTTACAGAGCAATGTGGTTGGAACTGCGCTAGGGGGCGGTAGAGGCGTCATTTGGACTCCCGTCCTGGGCAGATACAGGAAGCGTTTAGCTGGTGCAGTTTATGTCGTGCGTGGCTTCAGTATGGTTAGATATATATGTCCCTTTGTTAGAACCCCCCCTCCTCTCTCTCTCTCCTCTCTTTCTCTCTCTCCCTACCCCCCCTCCTCTCTCTTTCCCTACCTCCCTCCCTCCCTCCCCACCACCTACCCCCCCACCCTCTCTCTCCCTCTCTCTCTCTCTTTCCCTACCTCCCTCCCTCCCTCCCTACACTCCCTACACCCCCCCTTCTCCTCTCTCTCCCTTCTCTCTCCCTCTCTCCCTCTCTCTCTCTCTATACCCCCCTTGCCTCCCTCTCTCTCCCTCTCTTCCTCTCTTTCTCCCTAACCCCCCCTCCTTCTCTCTCTCCCTACACTCCCTACACCCCCCCTTCTCCTCTCTCTCCCTTCTCTCTCCTCTCTCTCTCTCTCTCTCTCTCTCTCTCTCCTCTCTCTCTCTCTCCCCCTCTCTCTCCCTCCCCCTTGCAATGTATGACGTATTGTGTGATATGTTTTACGGTTAGGAACGGGTCTGTTTGGGACCACGTGCCCCCCCCCCCCTCCCCCTCCTTTCTCTCTCTCCCGCTCTCTCTCCCTGCCCCCCCCTCCTCTCTCTTTCCCTACCTCCCTCCCTCCCTCCCCACCACCTACCCCCCCCTCTCTCTCTCCCTCTCTCCCTCTCTCTCTCTCTTTCCCTACCTCCCTCCCTCCCTCCCCACCACCTACCCCCCCTCTCTCTCCCTCTCTCTCTCTCTCTACACCCCCCTTGCCTCCCTCTCTCTCCCTCTTTCCCTCTCTCTCTCCCTACCCCCCTTGCCTCCCTCTCTCTCCCTCTCTTCCTCTCTCTCTCCCTAACCCCCCCTCATTCTCTCTCTCCCTACACTCCCTACACCCCCCCCCTCTCCTTTTTTTCCTTCTACCCCCCCATTTCCCTCCCTTTGCACTCTCTCTCCCTTCCCTCTCCCCCCCCCCCCTTCTCTCCCCCCCCCCTCTCCTTTTTTCCCTCTCCCCCCCTTTCTCTCTCTCACTTTCTCTCCCTTCCCTCTCACCCCCCCCTCTCCTTTTTTCTCCCTTCCCTCTCCTCCCCCCCCTTCTACATTGCTTTCTCTCTCTCCCTTTTTTCTCCCTCATTCCCTTTGCTTTTTCTCTCCCTTCCCTCTCCCCCCCCCCCCCTCTCCCTTTTCTCTTCTACCCCCCCTCTCCATCCTTTACCTCACTCCCTGAACCCTTCTCTCTCTCCCCCCTCTTCCTTCTTAAATCTGGCCTAGAGTTACATGTTTTCCCACTGGCCCGGTCCTCTCTTGACCGGTCGGCGGTCTCGTCACGGCCTCTCTCTCCTGCCCTCCAAGGGGTGCCGGGGTGTCCTGGTATTGTGTTTAGGTTGGGGCCTTCGTGTCAGTGGACTGTGGAGTGTGTAGTTATAAAGCTATGTTGTTATTTGTGGGGATTGCAGGACATATTAGGACACGCGCCGGTGAAGGAGGAACGAGGAGGAGGACGGAACACTCGACATGGTTCCTGGTTTGAGTGAAAGTAGTAGGCGGGTGCTTCTGGGGTGTGCTGTGGCGGTGGTTTGGTTGTGTGTGTTGGCCAGTGTGATACTGTATGGTCCATTTCAGCGGCCTGAACAGCCAGAGGTGGTGGTAGTGGGCAGAAGGTCGCTGCCAGACCATCGCGGGAATCTGTTTTTGGGGATGGCGAGGACAGTGGCTAAGATGGCTAATAGGTCAGATTGCTATGTGTGCGGCTTGTCCCCACAAGCGGCCGACGCGGGTCTTCCTCTGATTGTGCACCCCATAACGAAGTGTCATGCCAACGTGTTAAGGGATTCGCCTGACCCTCGCCTGTGCGACGGGGTGGGTCATGATAGAATTGAGAGGTATTTGGGCCGGGGGTCAGGGTCAAATAAAGTTGTAGGGTATGGAGCACTAAGGGACAGTAGCCCCATTCCAGTAGCGTTTAGGGCGGCTGGGTTTGAGATGTGCGTGGAGGGGAAATCCGGTGGTAAAAGCGTGGGGTATTTGGACGGCTGCTTGGGAGATAGTGGGGTCTGGGGTAAGGATTCAGAGGCGCCAGCCCCTAGTGGGGCGTTTTGGATTTGTGGTGAGTTTGCGTATGCCGCGTTACCGATTAACTGGAGGGGAAGGTGTGCGTTGGGGTATTTAGTACCGGCTATGAGGGTATCAGACGTTTTGCCAACGCTTCCCAAGACAAGGAGGAGGAGGGATGTGGACCACTTTTTCAGGGTGGCGTTTCCCTGGTATGGGACGTATGCAAACATGGGTGAACTGGACCATTTAGTGAGGGTATTTGAGAATATGGCGGCTACAACCGCGAGGGGCATGAGCCTGGAGGCTCAAGAGCTACGGTCCTTAAGACTGATGGAACTACAAACAAGGACAGCTATGAACTTCCTGTTGGCGAATTCAGGAGGCACGTGTGCATTGATTGGTCAGGAATGCTGCACATTTGTCCCAGCAAATGATGAAGGTGGCTTGCCAGCGATTATAGAGCATTTACAGAATATTACTAGGGAGATGCAGGTCCCGCGGGAGGACTCGTGGGAAGACTGGGGTCATGGTCTGCTGGGCTATATAGGATGGACGGTTGTTAAGTATCTGCTGTGTGCTGTGGTAATGTTTGCAGTTATAGTTGTTTGTGTGAATGTGATCAGGGTGTGTGTGACGTATGTGTTCAGGACTCTCGGCGCGGCTGGTTCTGCGACTGAGAAGCCACACTGCTCGGCTGCACCTGCGTATACGATGGTGGTAGTGAGGGATGGCGCGGAGGGTGGCAGGGTGGGTGTGGGCGTTCCGTTAAAGCCGAGATGCCCGGCGTACGCGCTGGCAACTATTCTCTGATCTGGGTGGTGGACATTCAGGGTTGGGGAGTGGGAGGGCCGGGGCGTGCGTGTGGGTGTGGGGCGGGGGACGTGCCTGGACGAACGTACGTTGCCGTTGGCGAGATATGGATGTGTATGCAATTTTGTTTTTTCCATAGTAGGTACGTGTGAGTTGACTGTATAATGTGGGGCTGTGTACCCGGAGTTCGGTGTTGGGTCTGGTCGGCTGTGCATGGCCGTCCGGCAGGGCGCTGGCCTCTGGGGATATTGGCCTGAAGGACGGGATAAGTTGCTGGGATGCTGACTGCTTTGTACCTGTGGTGGGGTGTGTTCAAACCGCTGTGGAGGGTCTGTTATGGTCTCTTCAGTAAACAGGGTTGACACCTCACGGCGTGCGTGGCGCGGTGTCCGAAGCATTCTTTAGATTATCTCTTGGGGACACGAGTCTGGGTGACAAGTGTCCCCTGGGGGGTGTGGTACTGAATAATGGAAAAGAATGTGAAAGAATGGATGTAACTATACTAATCAAGATGTTTTTGTTTTCCGAGGAATATCAGAATTGGAGTGGAATCAAGCGGAAGTAAAGGAGAGCCGAAATTCGACAAAAAATAGGAACCCAGTGTGTTGACAGAGATCGAACGAGAAGAAAAACAGGGAGTAGAAACTGGCGGTATCACACACATGTATCAATTACAAATGTCTCGTGTTTAAGAGTGTATGAGGAAAGTAAAAAGATACTCATACAGTGAATGAAAAGAACCTCTCAGGAATTTGATTATATAGACAGAGTAAAGTACAAGTCCGGTTGATAAATTAACAAGAACTGTTGTCATTGTGTGCTCTGATCTCCAGCAGTTCGATTGGACACGCGGAACACCACAAATCAGGTAAGAATAGGAATTTCAGGTGAACAAGGGACAGAAGAGAATAGGAAGGGCCCACAGTGCCACTATTGGCTGTCCGAGTAGGAGTCAGTCACAAAGAGCATAGACACCTACATTTAGATAGGGATTACAGAAGATACTTTTCTGCCTGTTGCCATTGTTACAAGATAAAAAAGATAAGGGAAACTTTAGGAAAATGGGGAGAAAAAGCGCATATAAGAAAATGAAAGCCGCAACCAAATCAGATAAGTCGACCCTAATTGGATGGATGGAAGAGAGTCCAGTACAGATTATTGCCAACGAACACGACACGACAAAAGGTAATGAATATTACTTGGAAAAAGCAATTTATGTATCAAAAAGATTGAATGAAAGATGGAAAAAGCTTGCGAAA
Organism: Notolepis coatsorum; assembly: GCF_963971535.1. Lineage (NCBI taxonomy): Eukaryota > Metazoa > Chordata > Actinopteri > Aulopiformes > Paralepididae > Notolepis > Notolepis coatsorum. Next base: position 51,221,829 of record NC_140171.1, on the reverse strand, counting down.
CGTTGGCCGGTCGAGGGTTCTTTTGATTTGGAGCTAATAGCTAATATACGAATGCTAATTAAGGCATATGCATACCACGGGGACACGGTGGCAAGGGCAAAGAAATATTTGCAAGAAACAAGCATGATAGAATCTTATGCACGGGAAGCCGAGAGGAGAGATAGTGAAAGGAAGGCCATTGCAAATGGCAATGATGCAGACAAACCAGTAGAGGAGGTAGTCCTGGTCACCATAACTCCCCTGGCCCCTAACACAACACCTGTCACCGCCCAAAGTGCAGTTCAGTTAGCCTCACCCACCCCAGCATCCTATCTTATTGCTCAACAGGAAAGAATAGAGGGAGCTTTAGCACCCCCGCCATATGCCAGTAGGAATGGGGAGCCAATATACCCCATCCTACCTGTATTAGAGATGACAAGCCCTTATGAATTGACAGATGATCTGGGGAACAGAGAGACGGGACAAGCAAAGACATCAATTCAGCTGATAGCTAGGCTACCAGACAGTTCAACCCAGGCTCGTTCAGACAGAGAGTATGTGGCCGCCTCGCGGCAAAGGGAAGGAACGGAAAAGATGTCAGATCGAGCCAGGGTGATCCAAGAAGCTGAAAAGGCGGGACGGGAAAGCTATGAGACACTGCTAAAACAGAAAGATTGGGCAAGGATGAAGGCACGCCACGGCCACACCCTAGAATTGTCTGACCACCAGAGAGAGTCTGACCACCCGAGAGAGTCTGACCGCCGGCGCGAGTTATTACAAAGCTCCCCATTTTCTGCGCCCCACTCCGGATACAAAACTCTCCCTTCCCCACGTGAGTCCAGCAGGGGTGTAGCAAGTGGCAGTTTCGAGATTGGTCTCACGAAAGAACAGTTGGTGCAGATACAGGGAGCCGCCGGACCAGCGCAGGAAGGTAAGAAGCCTGAGGTAATCGACATCGAACTTGGGGGGGAGATGATAAAGATAAAAGACGGTCTGATGGGGATAGACCAGGAGCTCGTGGATTTGGACAACGACCATGCTGACATAATAGTGCGGTTGACGGGCCACGACGGTACATACGTTCAAGGGGCGGCGGAGTATAAAGAGATCATCAAGATGCGGGAAAACATTGAGGGAAAACAAAACGCCCTGCGAGACAAAAAAGCAGAGCAGAAAAAGGCCCTCAAGAAGGTAGAGGATGCTGTGAGGGATAGAATAGAGACCAGATCACAGACGAGAAGTAAGCAACCCCCTGCCCAAGCCCCCGTCCACATGGCTCCTATAATAGTAAAAGGACAGGACCTGGAATATCACCCCTGGAAGGCGTCTGACATGACACAGAAATTGCCGCACCTCCAGAATGGGGCCAACCCGTGGATTGCCAAACTGGAGGAATTGATGGTCGGACAAGAACTGGCAATGGGGGATGTAAAGAAATTATTGACAACCATGATGGGAAAAGACGGCATGGAAAGGATACTGGAGATGGCTGCCCTGCAGGGCCATGTGGGGACTGGAGCGCATGATGCGGACCTGTTCGGACGATACACGGGAGTAGTGTGGCTGGCCCTCCGAGAAACCTATCCGACGAGACTGCACCCAGACCAAATTCAGATTGGTACTCTGGGGGCAACAATCCACCCCAGGCTGTACGTACGACAAGCCTATGCCGCGTGGAAGAATACAACTGGTCACGAGGCAGTACTTGACCGTATGCATGAAGCCACGTTAAGAGCCAAGATTGAAGACGGTCTCCCACTAGAGGTAAGGCAGAAATTGGCAGAGGTGGTGTCATTGTCAAGTATGGCAGTGGACTTTTATATTTATAAAGGTGGCCCATTACGTTGAACTGTATCGGAAAAAAGAGCAAAAGACAAAGGAGAAGGATATGGAGCAACAACGTAGGATCCTGTATCAACAGCCAGCCGATGCAGGGAAGGTAGTGGAGTTTCTTCAAGCCTTAGTCCAGGCCCCACAACAAAGAGGTGGGACGGGCTACGAAGGGGAACAACGTGAACAGAGACAGGCTCAAGCGGGAACACAAGGGGGTCCTGCGCCGGAACAACAACAAAGGCCAAGAGGAGCACCCGGGTGGCAGCCACGAGGAGGAGGTGGAGGTAGAAGAAGGGGCGCGAATGGATATGGAGGTCGGCGGGTTGAGTGTTGAAAGTGCGGGGAGATTGGACATATTTCACGGGAATGTGGACAGGACTACCAAGCCAGAGGGGGAGGCACTCGGGGGGGGGACCGGGGAAGAAATTGGCAAGGCCAAGGCCCACCCCGAGGTCAAGGCCCTAGTGAGAACAATGGCCCGGTAAATCCAGCAAGAGGGCCAGATGAATCACTCTGAAGAGGCCCAGAGAGTCCAATGGGGAGGTGTCAGCTGTCAGTGTCGTCTTTAAGGGAGGAGCCTATTGTGTGCGTAACGGTGAATGACAAATCTGTCGAGATGATGGCAGACACCGGTGCGGCCTACACGGTAGTACAACCCCAAGACGCGACGCACCTAACCATGTCCGGTCGATACGTACGGACAATTGGATTTGAGGGAGTAAACCAGCTGACGCCTGTTACCGATCCTGTGACTCTGAGATACCAAGGCAGGGAAGCGACTCTCCCTGTGCTGGTCTCGGAAAGCACACCCATTAACTTACTTGGCCGAGATGGGCTGGGGTTACTGGGGATGGACATTAAATGTACTGCGGAGGGTTGCGTGATAGCTGAACGAGAAGACCAGTACTATCAGATGGTACAAAGAAACGACAGCCAACCACCGGAGATCTATTGTCTAGGGGGACTGGACCAAGAGTTGCTTGGTCCAGCCTTGCAATGGGAGAAATTTATCACTGCCAATATGCCTGAAGCAAGTGATCCAAAGACCCCATATCATTGCACTCTGCAGTATCATAAAGATGCAGACTCGTCACAGACTAAGGAGTGGCTGAGGGTGCAACCGGACAAAGTACAGCTTAATGCTACCAATATCATATTGGGGCCGCAGGGAGCAGCGCTACATATTGCACGGAGCGACTATCTGCATAAAGAACACGGCATTACGGACAGTGTTCCCCATGTGACTTTGAAGGTAATCAGCTCATGCGATCAACAGCACATCGGCGAAATGATGAAAAAAGCAGAAGGGATTGAATTTGAACAGATGAAAGAAAACAAACGGATCTGGATAAGCCCTGATAAAAGGTTTATTAAGATCATGGTCCAAGGCACAGGGATGGGTCGCCCCCAAACTGTGCAACTATCCCAAGAGACACTGGGAGAACTTCCTAATGCATCAAGCCTCCAAGAGGACATGATGAAGGCGGTGCCTGAGACGCTGTGGGCAAAAAACAGCACTGACATTGGATTAATCAAGTCCGCTCAACCTGTGAAGGTGGAGCTTAGACCTGGGGCCACCCTGCCTTGGAAAAATCAGTATCCATTGAAGGAGAAAGCGGTGGCTGGAATCGAGCCACAAATCAAAGGACTTTTAGCAGCAGGAGTCCTACGGAAAACAACTGATCCCCAGAGCAACACGCCGTTGCTACCCGTGGAGAAACCTGATACCTCTTACCGGCTGGTTCATGATTTAAGAGCTATCAACGAGGTGTTACTTGACTATCCCGCAGATGTCCCCGACCCCCATGTGCTATTGACATTTATCCCGTCGAAAGCTGAATACTTTACGGTTATAGATTTGTGTAGTGCATATTTTAGTGTGCCCTTGAGCAAGGAGTGCCAGCATTTTTTTGGATTTACTTATAAAGATGAGCATTATGAGTATACTAGGATCCCTCAGGGACTAAAGCATTCGCCACACATATTCAACAAAATCCTAAGGGAGGATTTAGCGGGGTTGGATACAGTCATGACCTCTAGGGTCATTCAGTACATGGATGATCTGATACTGTGCGCGGACGATCAGACAACATGTCATCGCGATTCCGTAAAACTGTTGCAGCTGTTGGCGGAAAACGGCCACAAAGTGTCGTTGAAAAAGTTGCAATATTGTAAACCTAAAGTGATCTATTTAGGACAAACAATTTCACAGGGCCATCGGGCTATTTCAGAAGAACATTTGGTGGCCATTAAGACGGCGCCCAAACCTGTGACGGTACGACAGATGATGGGATTTCTGGGTATAATGGGGTACAGCTCTCCATGGGTCGAAAACTATATGGAAATAGTGAAACCATTGAGAGACATGATGAAGGAGGCGGGCATTGATAAACTGAGTAGTAAAGTGGTATGGACTGAGGATGGCTTACGGGCATTTGAAACAATCAAGTCCCGACTGTTAGAGGCGCCGGCCCTGGCTTTGCCTAACTATACCAATAAATTCATACTCTACGTCTCTTCTTCTCCAGATCAGAAGCAGGCGTGCGCGGTGTTGGCCCAGAACACAGGGGTGGGGGCGCGACCTCAGCCGATGGCGTACTACTCAATTGCCTACTCGGAAGTAGAGATGGGGATGGCTCCATGCTACCGAGAAATGGCTGGAGTATATACAATGTACGAGAAAGCCGCAAGTATTATGATGGGATATCCAGTGGATATCATGGTGAGGCATGACTTAAAGAGTCTGTTGGAGTCCGGTAAATATGCACTAACGATGCCTCGCATTAAACATTACTACAGACTTTTGGAACAGGAAGACGTGACGCTGGTCAGGTGTTCCATAACGAACCCGGCAGCCGACATCCCTACGCCTGAGGATGGAGAACCCCACGACTGTGTAGTCGAAGCCGAGAGGTACTCTAAACTCAGAGCAGACTTGCAGGCGTTTCCATTTAGCAGTCCAGATCTGGAACTATGGACTGACGGCTCTTGCTATCGAGTTGGCGAGGGACTAAAAGCAGGTTACTCCGTGATAAGGTCACAGGGCGAAGGGTTTGTGGTGGAAAAGGCAGAAGCATTACCACAACCCTGTTCAGCCCAGCTAGCAGAATTGGTCGCACTGACGGAAGCATGTAACATGGCAGAGGGCAGAACTGTAAATATTCATACCGACTCGGCCTATGCGCATGGCACAGCATTTTTATTTGGCACAGTGTGGAAAGGGCGAGGTTTTAAGAAAGCTGATGGAAGCGCCATAAAACATTGTAGTCAGATTAAACGGTTGTTAGAAGCAATTATGAAACCAAAGCAGATTGCGATAATCAAGTGTGCTGCTCACCAATCAGACGAGTCCAAAATAACTCGAGGAAACAAAAGAGCAGATGAAGCTGCCAAGGAAGTGACAGGTGCCGACAGAGCAGGTAAGGTTTTGGTTATCAAACACGGAGTTGAGTTAGAGGACAAGATAACCTACAAGGATGTTTTGACTTTCCAGGAGGAGGCTAGTCAGGTAGAACGGAACCTCTGGATAACCAGGGGAGCTTGTCAGGATGATTCAGGTTTGTGGCGCGACATCAGTGGATTTGTGGTGGCTCCTGCTGGCCTGGTCGGACTGCTGATCCACACGGCTCACGACTTTTGCCATGCGCATCGAGGAGAGGTAAGGAGAAAAATCAGAGAATATGGCTTTTGGGCGCCAGATTTAAACAGTCAAATTGATCATGTGATAAAGAGATGTGTAATATGTTTGAAGAACAATATACGTAAGGGGATTAGTGTGTCACCAGGACATATCCCCACGCCCAATGGCCCAATGCGAGACCTTGTAATTGACTACATTGACATGATTAAACCAATTAATCAGAAGAGATATATTATTGTCGTTGTCTGTCGTTTTTTAAGGTGGGTGGAGGCGTGCGCCACCCGGCACAAGGATGCGGCATCGGTGGCTAAGTTCTTATGCCAAGAGGTATGTCCCCGTTTTGGGCTAATAGACAGAATCAGCTCGGACAATGGCAGGGAATTCGTTGACAAGACTGTACGTTTAATACTCCAACATTTAGGCATAAAACAGCGATTGGGGGCCGTTTATCATCCGCAGAGCCAGGGGTTGGTGGAACGCATGAACGGGACGCTAAAGAACAAGTTGGTAAAGATCTGTCAACACACAGGATTGAATTGGCTAAACGCTCTCCCTTTAGCGTTAATGGCATGCCGGTCAAGCGAAGTTCGCGGACTGCGTTTGACACCGCACGAAATGATGTTAGGTCGCTGCATGGTAGTACCAGGTTTGCGCGCAACAGGCAAAGGTCCAAGTTTGGACATCCTGGACAACGATATGCGTGAGTACGTAAAATACATGTCAAAGATACACAGAAATATTCTGGATCATGTCTCCAGTAGACAGGAGCATGAAACCGGGGAGGAGGTGAATAGGCAGACTACACCTCAAATCATACAGGGCGACTACGTTTATGTTAAAGTATTTAGACGTAAGTGGTTTGGCGCGAGACGGGAAGGGCCATACAAAGTCGTCCGAGCCACCGAGAGGGCTTTACAAATTCAAGGATCACCGATGTGGTTCCACATTTCTCATTGTGTAAAAGCAATAGATACGGGCCAAGAATGGGAACCTGAACCACGGGACCTTGACGATGAAACCGGGGCGTCGCAACCGTTACATGAAGGCGAAGTGGAAGCGGCGGATGATGAAATTGGGATGGCGCAAAACCCAAACGATGGGGAAGATGCGAATGATTATGGCGAGCCAGACCGAGGGGACCACGATTGGCCACAAGTAGAGGATGAGGGGTTTTTACAGGAGCCAGACAGAGGAGAGGATTATGAATTGGAACATAATAATTTCTCCTCTGTGGATTTGGAGAGTGTACCAGAAGGACCGGAGGAACCAGTGCTTAGCACAAGCCCGGAACGAGATACTCGACCACAATGAGTCATCAAGAAACCTCAACGGTACACATAGGCGAAAGAAGGGATAGTGTAACTGATAGGTTATGGAGAGAGCGTGTATATATTTTTTGATTTTTTATTATTGAGCTCTCTCCTTTTTTAGAAATGTTTAGAAAATGAATGCAATGTAATAATCTTTTCTTTCAGAGTGGTTTGCACAAAATAGACATGTTTGGTTAAGAAACACATAAGTATAGTCTAAACCTGGTAATTGGTACGATGTCCTTTTTGTATAAAGGGACGGAGCTAGACGGAAGTGAAATTGGAATAACTGATACATTGTGTATAATCTGCAAATAACTGGAAATTGTTAAACGGTGTGAGTGAATTGAGAACTGTGTAAACATCAACTGATTCATAGTTGTTCATTGGATAAGGGAGCTAATGTGGGTGTTGAAAGCAATGGATACTAACCAATATGAACTATGAGCTAGAAGGATTCTGGAAATATTTGGTTCTTAGGTGATTTGGCTAAACAGTAAAAAGGTTAAGGTATTTGTAACAGTTTGATTGAAAAAATACTAACAAGTATATTGGGGATCATTAATCCCCAAACCGGGGAAACTGTGGTAGTTTTCTCAACAAAACTGTGTAAAATTGTACTGTACACCACGGAACTCAGAATGGCAAATTGGATGGAGGTAAATTGCAACATTATACATAACTAACTCAAAGCCACCCCCCTCCATTGCTCTAAAACTGTCCTTATTTTGATCTCCTGGAGAGGAGGTGAATAAGCAGTTGAGTAAATTAGCATCTACCCGTGTTTACAATGCCTACTGAAATTCCTACCCTAGGTGGCTGTTTACGAGTCTCAGAATCAAATAGCCTTCTTGGAAGATTTAGAGATAATGTTGATTAGAGCCAGACAAATGGTCTCCAAGTGTAATAAGCTCAGAAGAAGCCTTTTGTGGAGGCGAAGGGAAAAACACGGAGGTGTTTTGCATTCTACCCCTGTGAACAAAAGAAAGTCGGAACTAGATTAGATTAGCAGGTTCCCCATTTGAAACCAAGCCTTCACACCCCTTCTGTTAGAAAATGCTAGAAAATGCCTAATAAGGAATTCCGTTCTGTCGCTATTCAAGGCTGACTAGCCTATTGACAGACAGGGCTACTGGTCTTCCAATAAGGGAGCTCGGTAACGCTCAGAACGACCCGCCCTCATGACGTAATGTTGGGGGCGGAGACTTAGACTTTAAGATGACGCGCTCTGGAGAGAGAGCGACACAACCCCACGAACGACAGACAGGAAACAACAGCGAATCCACACAAAAAAAGAAAGAAGACAGCGGCGAGACGGCACTGGGAGCAGACGAGAGCTAACAACGGAAGAACGAGAATAAGACGTCGAGCCCATAGATATAGAATATTTAGTCTAAAGCCTAATGAACCTCGGCATAGTGAGGTCTTCCATTCAGGTTTTATTGCAATTGTTCTTTCAAATCGTTGATTGATTTGTATTGATTGAAATCCTTTTTCATTAAACAACGGATTCTTCAAAGTATCAAACTGCTCCGACCTCGCTTTCTCAAATCATCGTCACCGCCTCCGGCCGTGCCGCAGCAGCAAAACCATTACCTGGTTTACTGCTTTTGTAAATATAGTACTTCAAGGCTTTTTAAGGTTTAACACAACGCAGAGCAGGTAGAGGAATAAGCTAGGAAGATACTACAGAGACTCTCGAGGAACAAGGGAAGATGAGAGAGAAGTTAACTGACTTGGAGGGGAGATCAAGAAGAAACAATATAAGAGTGTGGGGTCTGAAAGAAGGGCTAGAAGGAGCCTCGATGTCCAAATATATGGAAAGCCTAATACGAGAGAAACTGGACATGTCACTGTCAGAACACACCGATATGGGAATACAGAGGGCACATAGGATACAAGCACCGAGACCTCAGACGAATGGACCACCGAGAGCAGTCATAATTAACTTCCTGAGGTTTGAAGTCAAGGAGAACATTCTTAAGAGAGCCTGGCAGATGAAGATCGATGTGGAAGGACAGAGAATATCCTTTGACCACGACTATGCATCGGAGGTGGCTGCAAAACGCAGAAGTTACGCGGAAATAAAAAAGATTCTAAAAGAAAAAGGGATTCGGTTCGAATCACCGATGACCGCTCTGAAAGTATACTGGCAGGAAGGCACCAAAACCTACAGCAACGTACAAGAGGCAGCGAGGGACATACATCGGGATGGAGAGAGGACGCCGGGATGAAGAGAGGGGGGAAAACCCACATATACACCCACCCCGATGGAGAGACTGGAGAAGATGCGCAGGTGGAACAGAGTCGAGAAGAGGAGGACGGATGAAAGATGGGGATTGGAGATGTGATTCGAGACAGAGCAGCTGAGGAGAGTATCGGAAAGAAGCACAGGAAGAGCGCGAGGGACCACGATACTTCAAAAGGAAAGATAAGTACAAAACAAAACAAAAACATTTGACTAAGACCATGACTAAATGTGAAAGATGCATAGAAATACACACAACATAGAATAAGAGTAATTGTAAACATTAAAAAAAAAAAAAAAAAGATAAAACTTAAACAGAGAGAAGGCATGTGATACACAGTACAAATTAATGTGGACATAAAAATGACTGATTCTATGTCTCTGAAAATTACTGACAGAGAGAAAAACACGTTAACACAGGTAACACGTTGGACAGATTGTGTATGTGTATATGTGTACGTATATATATATATATATATATATATATATATATATATATATATATATATATATATATATATATATATATATATATATATATATATATATATATATGTGTGTATATATATACATATATATATATATATATATATATATATATATATATATATATATATATATATATATATATATATATATATATATATATATATATATATATATATATATATATAAAAAATCATATTACCGGGAGCTCAAGGACAGGGCAGCACACAGACAATGCTGGACTTACATGGTGAGCTTTCTTTTTTAGCCACTAGGGGGAGCCCTCTCAATAGGAGAGCCTTTTCTCCCCACCCCCCAGCAGGGGATAGAGGAAAGAAAATAAATACCTCTGACACCATGGAATTGTCAAACTTTGTGAATGTTGTAAATGTTTATTATAGTTCTTTGAATGTAAGTCGAGTAGAGTTAGCAGTGGCTACAACTACAAATATTATTTTATGTGACATGGGTAGAACGGCAGATCATTTCGAATGGAAAGATGACACAAATTAAAAGTATTAAGATGATGTCGCTGAATGTTAATGGAATGAATAATCCAATCAAAAGGAGTAAGGTGATGACGAAGCTTAGAAAAGAGGAGGCACAGGTTATTTTTCTACAAGAAACTCATCTAATACAAGAACATGAACATGAAAAACTGAAGAGATTCGGATACGAGAATATGTTTTATAGTTCTTTTAAACAGAACCTTAGGAGAGGAGTAGCTATATTGATTAAGAATACAGTGAAGTTTGAATTGATTAAAGAAGTGAGAGATAAAGAGGGGAGATATGTAATGGCCAAGGGGAAAATGGAAGGCCAAATGTTAACATTAATGAATATATATGCACCCCCAGACAATGAGAAATACCTATTTGAAACAATCTTTGATATTATAGCAATGGAAGGGGAAGGCGTTTTAATCTGTACAGGAGACTTCAACGTAGTATTGAATTACGACATGGACACGACAAGCACAAAGAGATGGAGAACACACATTAGCAAATATATGAAAATACAAATGACAGAATTAGGAATCACGGATATATGGAGAGAAACACACACACTAGACAGGGAATACACACATTATTCACATCCACACACAACATATTCAAGGATAGATTACTTCCTCATGACAACAGGGGACAGATACAGAGTAGAAGATTGTAGAATAGGGGTAACAGACATATCAGATCACAGCGCAACATATCTGACAGTAAATCTGAAAAGTAGACGGAGAAACACAGTCTGGAGACTGAACGTAGGGCTATTGAATAACAAAGGCTTAGTAGACGAAGTAAAAGAAGACATAATAAGATACAGAGAGGAAAATGATAACGGAGAGGTAGATCCAAACATTCTATGGGATGCAATGAAGGTAGTAATCCGAGGAAAATTGATAGCAAAGGCAGCACTACTCAAGAGGGCCAGAATAGAGACATACCAGAACTTAGTAAAGAAACTGAAAGAATTAGAGAAAAAACACCAAAACTCAAAGAACCAAGAGACACTTAGGGAAGTAAAAGACGTTAGAGAAAAGATAAACAAAGAATTACTGACAGAAATTGAGAAAAAGGCTAGATATGAGAAACAGACATACTATGAAGGAGGAACGAGAGCGACCAGACTATTAGCTAGACGAATCAGAATACAACAGAAACTAAATACAATACACACAATAAGAGACACAAACACAAACAGGTTACTAAGAGAACCAGCTGAAATAGAGAAGACTTTTGTAGAATACTATAAGACACTATACACACAACCGAAAGCGGCAGGAGAAGAAGAGATAGAGACATTCTTAGAAAAAGTAGATTTACCATCGATAGGAAAGGAACAGAACAAAATATTAAATGCAGAGATAACAGAACAGGAAGTGGGAAATGCGATCAGTAAAGCAAAGAACAATAAGTCACCAGGTAGCGACGGATTCCCTTCGGAATTTTACAAAACATTTAGACAGGAACTGAGGCCCATATTAGAGGCAGCATTTAGACACACAATGAAAAAAGGAACAATGCCACCCTCATGGAAAGAAGCCATAATTACTACGATTCCAAAGGAAGGGAAGGATAAGGAACTATGTAGTAGCTTCAGACCAGTGTCCATACTTAATGTAGATTACAAGATGTATACATCGATAATAGCCAAAAGATTTGAGACATTTATGCCAGATATTATAGACGAAGACCAGACCGGATTCATTAAAGGAAGAAAAACACAGGACAACATAAGAAAGACAGTGCAGATAGTAGAGGAGATACAAAAAGAAGGAGGAAGTTCAGTACTAGTTAGCCTGGATGCAGAAAAAGCATTCGACAGTGTAAGCTGGATATTCCTATATAAAGTATTCGAGAAATTTGGACTACACAAAAACGCGATGAAAACAATTAGGGCATTATATCAAGAACCAACGGCAAGGATTAAAGTAAATGGCAACCTGATGGACCGGATCAAACTAGAGAGGGCTACAAGACAGGGCTGTTGTCTTTCGCCGACGCTCTTCGATATATTCATCGAACCACTGGCTCAACTAATTAGACAGACCGAGGACATCAAAGGGGTGGAGATAAGGGGAACAGAACATAAATTAGGACTGTTCGCAGATGATGTGATAGTATATATGAGACAACCAGACACAAGCTTCCCGACACTGATGGATTTACTGACAGAATATGGATATTACTCAGGATATAGACTTAACGTAACAAAGACACAGACCTTAACATTGAACTACACCCCAACGACAGAGATTAAAGACAAATACAAGATTAAATGGGATATGGACAGGATCAGATACCTAGGAGTGAATATTACAAGAGGGGTGGAGGGACTATACGATGCAAACTATACACAGATTAATCAGAAAATCAAACAAGACCTAGAAAGATGGACAGTAATGCCTCTAGACTTTAGCTCAAGGATCGAAATTATAAAGATGAATATATTACCAAGGTTACTATACCTATTTCAGGCTCTACCTATATTAATACCACAAAGCCAGTTCAGGGAATGGAATAAACAGATATCAAGATTCATATGGGGGGGGGAAAGGCCAAGGATAAGATATGTGACTCTACAATTACAAAAGGAGAAAGGAGGAATGGCAATACCTAGTTTAGAAGATTACTACTACGCAGCACAGCTGATAATAGTAACATGTTGGTGCAACGAGAACTATGAAGCCAAATGGAAAGACATAGAAACAAAAAATGAGGGACTCAAAGTGCAGGCACTAATAGGAGACAGGGAGCTATACAGAAGAAAGGAACAACTAATAGACCCAATTACCAAATTCACTATAAATATATGGAACAAGATAGTAAAGAAATACAAGCTAGAAAAAGAAACCAAGATACTGAGATGGATAACGCACAACAACAAATTTAAACCAGGGAAAGAAGATCATGGGTTCAAAAGATGGGAGAGGGGGGGCATAACAGCAATATGTACAATAACAGAAGGAGGGGAGATCCAGACTCTACAAAAATTGAAAGAAAGATTCGGACTAGAGAATAGCGACCACTTTAGATATTTACAGATTAGGGACTACTACAACAAGGAAATAAAACTAGACAAAGACAAAGATCAGAATGGGATAATTAAGATAATGGTAAAAGCATACGAAGGAAGGAAGGGGGGGGGATATCAGCACTATATCGGGCAATAATGGACAGCAAGGACATCACAACCAAATATATAAAGGAAAAGTGGGAGAAGGAATTAGAAACGGAGATAACAGAAGAAGAATGGTATAACATATGTAAGATACAACACACAACCACAGGGTCAAGGATATGGAGGGAGTTTGGGTGGAAAAACATAATTCGATTTTTTATAACACCAGAAATACAGGGCAACTATACACCAACACAGAAACCATGCTGGAGAAAATGTGGACAGGAAATAGCAAACCACACACACATATTCTGGGGATGTCAGATAATAAAGAACTATTGGGAAGAGATAGGAGGGATAATAAATGAAATAGTAGGATATGAAATACCCCAGACAGGACAAGTATTGTATTTAGGGAACTTAACACAGGAAGGAATGCAGGGGAAAGATATATACTTGATTAAGATATTACTAGTAGCAGCCAAGAAAGCACTGACGAAAATGTGGTATAGAGTAGAAGCACCGACGAGGGAACAATGGACAGAGATAGTGGGTGGGATACAGGAAATGGAGAGAATCACATATAGGCTGAGGCTACAAGACGAGAAGTTTGAGTCAAAATGGGAGAAGTGGGAAGAGTATAGGAAAAAAAGAAACGACATCACAGGAGAGTGAAAAGGAGACAAGAAGAAAAAACGAAACGAAAATAAACTATGAAGGTACCAAAGAACCCATGTCACTTTTTTTTTGTATTTATTTAATGTTTCTCTCTTTTCTTTGTTTTTGTTTAGCTGTGTTTTTTCCTTTTCCCCTTTAGTGAATTTATTTTAGGTCAACTTGTCATTCGATTTTGATATTAATTTGTCTAATATCAGCTATATCTTTTAGTTCTTATCTATCGAATTCTATTGTACTGTCGTTTATAATTTTGACCGCCAATTGTATTATTGTATGTGGATGTTTTGTTTGTAAAGCAAAAAACTGAAAATAAAAAATTTAAGTATAAAAAAAAAGAGAGAGTGAACAGTTTTAAGTACCTCGGAGCCCACATATCCGAGGACTTGACATGGACCACACACATTGACAGTGTTGTGAAGAAGGCACGACAACGCCTCTACTTCCTCAGGCACCTAAGGAAGTTCCAAGTCAGTCAGAAGATCCTTAAGAACTTCTACTCATGTACAATAGAGATCATCCTGACTGGCAACATCACCTCCTGGTTTGGGAATAGCACTGCACAAGACCGAAGCAGACTACAAAGAGTGACACGTTCAGCCGAACGCACAATTGGAGGGGGGCTCCCCACCCTCCAGAACATTTACAACAAGCGGTGCAGGGGTAAGGCTACGAGAATCATCAAGGACTCCAGCTACCCGAACAACTGCCTCTTTGAACTGCTGCGGTCAGGCAAGCGATACCGGAGTCTCAAGGCGAGCACAGAAAGACTCAGAAAAAGCTTCTATCCCCAGGCCATCAGGCTGCTCAACGAACAATAAACACTATACAACAACCATCAAATGCACACAGCACACACATCCACACGCACACACTCACTTTAAACAAACAACACACTGCAGCACCCACTCTCCACACTTTAGATCACCTAAACACACTTTATATTTATTGATAAAGGATTTGCACTACAACTCGTACACCTTACTGTAAATTGTACCTAAATTGTACCTCATCCCATTTCTGCTTTGCACTATATAGTATTGTATATTAGTACACTGCATAGTATATTGTATATTATATGGTAACTCAGTTACTTCTATTCTGCATCGAACATTGTACATATGTCTATACTGAACACTGTGACCTCATTTTTTACTTCTAATTTACATGCTATACTATTTTATTTCATACTTATCTTGTCTAACACAGTCTCTGGAGCGTAACAGTAAGAAGCATTTTGTATAAAAGTATTCTGTACTTCTGTATGACAACTATTAAAAAAACTTTAAACTACTTATGTTCTTACATAATAGCATTAACTATTTATGTTCTTATTTAATGGCATTAACTATTTATGTCCCTATGACTAAATAGTTATGAATCTGAAACCTGGGTTACACAACCATAATTCATAAGTAGGTGAACTAATTTCAAAAGCTTCAAAAAGCGTCATATTGCACCTTGCCCTAATTAAATTACAACAAGATTAGGACTTGGACAAGAAAGAAAGCGGTCACAGCCCACTGTTAGGTGCACCTCAAAGGAATAGACCTCTAGTGTTATAGGGAGGTGTAGTGGTGATGTCATTGCCGTTTTTCATGTTCCACTCTCTGTCCAACCCAATGCATTTCCCCATTGCTAATTTCTAAATCGTCTCGTTTAAAACAAATAAAGCATTAACATTGGCATGGTGTACCTTTCTGTGCTTATTCATCCACAAGCTATCTCAACATGAAAATATTCGCAATTAATCATAAAAAAAATCGCCAAATTTAATTTCAACCAAAAATGCTTAAACAATAATGTTAGTGATAAAAGGGAACTAATTTTATGCACAAATGGAAAGCTTTTCAATTTCTATGCTGCAGAATTGTTACAATAGCCGATAATCCATTTTCCCAATGATAAATCCCTATACCCTATTTAGGAGAGCGATGGATGTAGGAAGGAAGGAGATCTTGTAGCGGCTGTTCTTGTATCTACTTGCTCTGAACCGTCTCGCTTCAGGATATTGAATATGAGAAGGGTCCTGTAAGATTCTCTGTGCCTGGCTGACCACTACTTTCTCAAAGATAGATTGGAGTGACGGATACTTAGTGTTTCCGGTCACCTTCATCGCTGCTTTCACTAGCCGTTCAAGCTTCGACTTGCACTGTACTGTGAGTGTACCAAACCATGCTGCCATCCCATATCTCATCAGGCTTTCTTCTTCTTCTTCTGGCGTGTGTCTTTAGACCTGCAGCTCCGTTGAGGCAAGCCAGGCCAACGTTTCGTCGTCCAGTTCCATCAGACCGCGTTCTCCATGCGGTGGCCGGTGTTTGGGGCAACTGGTGATTATATGTTCCACAGTCTGTGCAGGGGCTCCACACTCGCATGAGGCACTGTCCTTGAGGCCCCACCTCTTCATTGAGGCGCCGTAGCGTTGAGGGTTGTCCACTGCTTCCTGGGCAAGTCCTGACCAGGGACGTCCAGAGGGACATTGATGTAGAGGTGCATCCCGGATGGTTCTGCTGACCTCCACTGGTCCCTCCATCTCGTCCTGACCCAGGAGGCCTTGGAAGTGTCAGATGGTGGTGTGTGGAGTAGCCTGTAGGCTTGCATGGAAAAAGGGGCGCCGTGACTTTAGGCGCACACGTCTTGGTGTCTCTGTGGTGGTATTGTGAAGGAGGTGGGATGCACTGATCTGTGCCTTGCGGGAAAGGGCCAGTGTGGCTGCTTCTCGTCTGATGGTAGCCGGGGCAATACCAGCGAGTACGGGCAGTTGGTTTACCGATGTGGCTTGTAGGCAACCAGAGACTGTCCGCAGGACGCTGTTGAAATTATTTTTAATAAAAAATCAGGCTTTGTAAGACAGCTTTATAAAATGTGGTCACGATCGCTGTGCTCACACCAAACTGTCTGAATCTACGGAGGAAGTGCAGTTGTTGGGCTAGTTTGGAACACAGAACATCAACATGTACATCCCATTTCAGTCGATTATCCATGTGGATTCCTAGGTATTTGTACAATGCAACCTGCTCTATATCACAGTCGCCAATTACCACAGGGTCATGTACTCTCACTTCTCTGGGGTCATAGATCATCTCTGGGGTCTTCAAAGGTGGTGTTGCTTGGTGTTTGAAGCCTGGGGTTATATACAGGGTCCTGGGGTTATACAGTATATGCAACGTTGTATGTTCAATGTTCTGAGCGGCTCAGAGTGAGCGAAACTGAGCGATGCTGAGCCGCTCAGTTACTTATTAACCATTTGAAGCTCAAATGATGTAATTAATGTAACATGCAAGAGGCCTATATTATTTATACAGTGTCCTGGGGTTATACCAGTGGTGGAAGTCGAGCTGGTCAGACTAGAGGTGGTGGCAGAGAGGGGGATGAGAAGGAAGCTGGCTGCTATCCTGGAGAATCCCTCCCACCCCCTCTACGGCAAGCTAGTTAAGATGAGAAGCACGTTCAGACTCATACCCCCCCGACACTCAACTAACCGCCTCAGCCAGTCCTTCATACAGTACCAGCGGCCATCAGGCTCCAAAACAGTGTGCAGGGACTGCTGCCAGACATCCAACTACAACTACTAGGAACCTAAAAGGACAATACTACTACCTTATGCATACTGCACCTTATGTGAATACTGTATTTTTCAGTTAGTTAGTTAGTTAATTATATTGATTTGTTATATTGTTTACACTGCTTGTTTTTACTACCTGTACCTCCACTCCCCCTCCCCCATGCTGCTATGATGCCTGAATTTCCCCAAGGGGATCAATAAAGGAATATCTTATCTTATCTTATACAGTATACATGGTCCTGGGGTTCAAGTTTCAAGTTTCAAGTTTCTTTAATAGTTGTCATACAGAAGTACAGAATACTTTTATACAAAATGCTTCTTACTGTTACGCTCCAGAGACTGTGCTAGACAAGATAAGTATGAAATAAAATAGTATAGCATGTAAAAGAAGTAAAAATAGAGGTCACAGTGTTCAGTATAGACATATGTACAATCAGGGCCGCCTCAGGGGGTGTGCGAGCAGTGCGGTCGCACAGGGCCTCGCGGGAAGGGGGACCTCGCAAAAAAAAAAAAAAAAAAAAAAATTATTTATTTCTTTTATTATTTTTTTTAATTTTTTTTTAATTTTTTTGCGAGGCCCCCCTTCCCGCGAGGCCCTTTTTCATCACAGACCTAAAATCTAGTTTTGCTTATATGCTTATATATTTCACATTAGACACGTTTGTAGAATGTGTCTGACTTCCTGCCTCTGCGGCTCTGCAGACTGCAGTTTTCCGGTTTCTGCGGATTTGCTGCTCTACAGAATTTAGGATAGTGTTTCCGGCCCGTCCGCCGTAATACCAAATAGAAGAAGAAGACACGACACGAGGTAGATGATTCAGCGCTATTCAGAGGAGCGAGGCGAGTGGATGTCTTTTCAAAAGCCGCATGGATCAGAAGAAATTACACCGTGGGCCAAGAAAGTCTCCTTCCAACTTTACCATTGGCGCCGGATTGATACTGCGTTATGGTGAGTCAACCTATGATTATATTCCCGCCGTGGACCTATGCTCTCTTTCTCTCTCTCTGGAGCCAAACTGGTCGACTAGCTAATATAGTACTACTAGTAGCTAACGGTGTGTGCCTGGTGTCAGCACCTGTATTGCTTTTCTCATGTTGTAGTTTCAGTGGTAGTGCGTTAGCTCATGGTTAGCGATAGCCGGGTTGAGCTAACTGGCTAACTGATAGCATCAAAGTAACGTGCGCAGCCAGCAGCTAACGTCGTAGCTAGCTGCCGGCTAGCTGCCGGCTGCGCACGTTACTTTGATGCCATCAGTTAGCCTAGGCTAGAGTTAGCTGTTAGCTTGTGCTACGAGTCGACCATTGACATTAGCCGTGAGAATAGCAGGGGGTTCTGGCTTATTTTGTCCCGCCAGCGAGAGGCCTTTCGTCAACGGGGAGACCTGTGTTGCGGCCTTTCGCCCTGCGTTCCTTTTGTGCAGGTAAGATTAATGAAAATGTCATGACATTACCCCACTCTTCCTTCCTTCCCCTCCCGAATGTTTTGTTAATAACGATGTTTTTTTCCAGGCAAAACATATGCTACTTCACAACATTTGGAGATACGACATGTGCTGTGTGTGAATGTCTTGGTCGCTTGTGTAGCTTGGGTAGCGTTGGGCCGTTGGCCAAAGCTGTGTGTGGCCTGGTGTCACAGTACCTGGCTAGCCTATTTAGCTGATGTCGGCCATTGGCTCCTGGCTGCTTTGGTTTCTCTGGTATAGACCCTCTTCTTGTTGGATTTAAGTGTTGATCTTTGTCCTTTTGGATCTCTCATACATGCTCTAGTCTCTCTCTAACACACACACACATGACAAACACACATGTTCTCTCTCTCTCTCTCTCTCTCTTTCTAACACACACAGTCTGCCTATGGCGGCCTTTCTCGATGGCTAGGCTGTGCTCAAGGATCTTCAGTCACAGTGCTCAGGTATTCTGCCACTGTGTACTCTCTGTTTAGGGCCAAATAGCATTTCAATTTCTTTCCAATGTGTCTCTCTCTCTCTCTCTCTCTCTCTCTCTCTCTCTCTCTCTCTCTCTCTCTTGGATTTAAGTGTTGATCTTTGTCCTTTTGAATCTCTCATACATGCTCTAGTCTCTCTCTAACACACACACACATGACAAACACACATGTTCTCTCTCTCTCTCTCTCTCTTTCTAACACACACAGTCTGCCTATGGCGGCCTTTCTCGATGGCTAGGCTGTGCTCAAGGATCTTCAGTCACAGTGCTCAGGTATTCTGCCACTGTGTACTCTCTGTTTAGGGCCAAATAGCATTTCAATTTCTTTCCAATGTGTCTCTCTCTCTCTCTCTCTGTACACTGTATATTGACTGTAGAACGGGAGCTCTCTCTCTCTCTCTCTTTTGCTATATGTTGACTGTATCATGCCCCGCCTCGGGCAGCGCTATTATTTAAGAATATGTTGACTGTATAAAAAAAAAAAAAAAATATATATATATATATATATATATATATATATATATATATATATATATATATATATATATATATATATATATTTTTTTAACCTTTTGGGGGGGGGGGGGGGGGGCTCGTGTTAAATCTCGCACAGGGCCTCGCATTTCTCCCAGGCGGCCCTGTGTACAATGCTCGATGCAGAATAGAAGTAACTGAGTTACCATACAATATACTATGCAATGTACTAATATACAATACTATATAGTGCAAAGCAGAAATGGAATGAGGTACAATTTAGGTACAATTTACAGTAAGGTGTGCGAGTTGTAGTGCAAATCCTTTACCAATAAATATAAAGTGTGTTTAGGTGATCTAAAGTGTGGAGAGTGGGTGCTGCAGTGTGTTGTTTGTTTAAAGTGAGTGTGTGCATGTGGGTGTGTGTGCTGTGTGCATTTGATGGTTGTTGCATAGTGTTTATTGTTCATTGAGCAGCCTGATGGGTTAAATACAGTACAGGGATCTGGGGCTATACTGTACAACCATATGGTACTATATAGTACCATGTAGTAGCTGTAGTACCATGTAGTAGAATAGAATAGAATAGAATAGAATCTTTATTGTCATTTTTGGTACAACGAAATTTAGTTTGGAACATCACCACTGGCATACAAACATAAAATATAGCATGTGCAAAATAATAATGTCAATAATAATAATAATAATAATAATAATATAATAATATAGTATCCGTGTCCCAATGTCCTCAATAATAATAATAATATACCATCAATGTCCCAAGTGCAATAGTGCTAGTGCAAATAAATAAATATTACAGTGACAGTCCGGGTCACGTCCTCCCCGTCTTAGTCAAGGGACATTTAACACTCCGGTCGTTGCTCAGGGACAGCCGGAGACAGGGAGATAGGGGGCGGCGCAGAGAGGGTCACGAACTCCCCGACATCATCGCGGGACATCCGGCACTCCGGTCACCACTACGAGACCTCCGGAGACAGGGGGGCACGCAGAGGGGGTCGCAACCTCCCGGCCTTCGTCACGGGACGTCCAACACTCCGGTCAACACTCCAGGACAGCAAGTCATAGGGAGACAGGGAGACGGGACAGGCGTTAGACAGCTCATGAGATTGTAGTAGGCGGACATAGCAATAGATACAAGTGGTAGGCATATATGTGAATGGAGTAGATATATGAAGTAGGCGTATTATGTGAATAGAAATGGAAGTACTTAACCCAGCAATGAAACCGCATTGACTGTTAATCTGTTAACAGTCTGTTAATACTGTTAATCAGTTGACAGGACCACGGACAGACGGCGGTGAATAACTGATCCAAGGCCTCGGAGGTGCATGTAGAGCAGTCACTACAATCTTGGCCAAGACCCCGAGGCATCCATCACCTTAGTCAGCGCCAGGAGACGGGCACTCAGAGAGAAGGGGGGGGGGGGGGGGGGGGGGGGGAAGGGGGGGGGGGGAAGAGGGGGGGGGAAGAGTTAGAGAGTTCCCATGTTTGTGGTGCTGCAAAGGAGCAGACATGTAGTACCCTGTAGTGCCATGTAGTACCATGTAGTACCCCGTAGTGCCATGTAGTACCCTATAGTACCCTGTAGTGCCATGTAGTGCCATGTAGTACCCTGTAGTACCCTGTAGTACCCTGTGGTACCCTGTAGTGCCACGTAGAGCCATGTAGAGCCATGTAGAACCCTGTAGTGCCATGTAGTACCATGTAGTACCATGTAGTACCATGTAGTACCCTGTACCCAGTGGTGCGTTATTGAAATCATCTGGGGTGACACGCACCACGTGCACGCGCGCTCCCTGCGCGTGCGCGCGCTCCCGCGAATGCGCATTTAATGTCCCCTCGCTTGGGCACAGACTAAAGACAGTGCCTAATTGCCTCTACGAATGGAATGTAACACGTCTTCACAACAAGGTTAGGTGTGAATGTGTCTGAGAACGTATTTAACACACCTGACGACCGGAGCCTATTGATATGCAAATAGCGAGTGAGGTCCCACACCGTGCTACCCCGTCCCATGAACAACGCATGCCTGCCTGTACCCTAACTAAACTACCCTGTAGTAAACTACCCAGTGGTACCATATAGTACCCTGTACCATAACTAAACTACACAGATTAATCTAAAGGTCAGTCCCTGACCAGGTGAGATCAGGGTAGGTTGAAGGAGAGAGAGAAAAGATGAGTCTTAAGCAGGGATTTAAAAGCTTCGACAGAGCAGGCGCCCCTGATTACGGCAGGTAATTTGTTCCACAGGTAGGGAGCGCGGTAGACAAAGGCTCTGTGGCCGGCGGATTTCTTTTTAACCCTAGGGGTCGATAGAAGCCCCGCATTTTGTGAGCGCAGAGCACGAGCGGGCGAGTATCGGGAGATGAGATCGGATAGATAGAGCGGTGCAAGCCCATTTAAAATTTTGTAGGTGAGGAGTAGCACTTTAAAGTCAGAACGGGCTTGGATAGGAAGCCAGTGTAGGGCGGACAAAACTGGAGTGATGTGATCAAATTTTCTAGTTCTAGTTAGTATCCGTGCAGCCGCATTTTGCACAAGTTGAAGATTTTTGATGCTTGAATTAGGTAGGCCTGAAAAAAGTGCATTACAGTAGTCCAGACGTGATGAGACAAAAGCATGAATCAGGGTTTCAGCATCAGCCAGAGTTAAAATGGGGCGTATTTTTGCGATATTACGAAGATGGAAGAATGCAATTTTGGTGAAATTTTTTATATGTGCATTAAATGAGAGGGAGGAATAAAAAATGACTCCGAGGTTTTTTATGGTGGAGCTCTGGGATACATGACAGGTATCAAAGTTGAGGGAGATGTCCTGAAACAGGCCTCTGTGGTTTGGGGGGCCAACAATTAACATCTCAGTTTTATCTGCATTAAGGAGTAGAAAGTTTTGAGACATCCATTTTTTGACGGCAAGCAAGCAGGCCTCAAGGTTTTGTAGTTGGGAGGAATCATTTGGCTTAATAGGTATATATAATTGGGTGTCATCAGCGTAAAAATGAAAGTTTATGCCAAATTTGCGTATGATATCGCCGAGGGGTAGCATGTAAATCGAAAATAGCAAAGGGCCCAGGACAGAGCCTTGTGGGACACCACATTGCACTGGGAGGGTCTCAGATGTTAAATCATTATAGACCACGCAGTGTGTTCTATCAGTTAAATAGGATTTAAACCAAGCTAGTGCGAGACCCCGAATGCCAACATGATTCTCAAGCCGACCTAGAAGAATCGAGTGATCGATAGTGTCAAAGGCTGCACTGAGATCAAGCAATAAGAGCACAGAAGTGAGGTTTGAGTCAAGAGAGAGCAGTAAGTCATTTGTGACTTTGGTAACCGCCGTTTCGGTGGAGTGTAAGGCTCTAAAGCCAGATTGAAATGATTCATTAAGATTATTGTTTGATAAATGGTCAGTAAGTTGCGTTGCGACGATCCGTTCTAACACTTTGGATAGGAATGGAAGATTGGAGATAGGTCTGTAATTTTTCAAGATTAGAGGGTCGAGGTTCGGTTTTTTAAGTAGTGGTTTAATGACGGCTGATTTAAAGGCCAGGGGCACCACGCCAGTAGACAAAGAGGTGTTGAAGATATTGAGTAGGGCAGGGCCTAGAGTTGGGAAGAGTTTTTTGATGAGAGTTGCTGGGAGAGGGTCAAACAGACAGGTTGAAGGTTTAGCCGCGCCAACCAGTTTAGAGAGGGCACTAAGTGAGACGTTTTCAAGGCAGCATAGCGTATGACTGGAATCAAAGTCAGGGGGAATGCCCGTCAAAGGTTGGGAAGGACTCTGATTGTTGAGTAAAGCAACAATTTCATCTCTAATGAGGTCAATTTTCTTGGTAAAAAATGTCATGAATTCGTTAGCCGAGAACGCATGGTTTAGGGCACTTGGTTGTTTCTGCGTAAGTTTTGCAACTGTGTCAAACAGAAACTTTGAGTTGTTTTTGTTTTCATTTATGAGCCTGGAAAAATAAGAGGTTTTGGCAAGTGAGAGTGCCTTTTTGTAGTTACGTAAACTATCATTCCAGGCGAGGCGGAATACTTCGAGTTTGGTTGAACGCCATTTATGTTCAAGTTTGCGACAAGCCTTTTTAAAGGAGCGCGTTTCCTCGGTAAACCAGGGAGTTAGTTTTTGCGGAGCACGTTTAATTTTAGGTTTAAGGGGAGCGACAGTGTCGAGCGTGCTACGAAGGGCGGCATTAAGTTTGTCTGTAAAGAGATCAAGGGGGCCAGAGTAAGAGAGGAAGGGAGAGAGGGTGTCTGGTAGGCAGTTAACTAGAATTGGGACAGTTGAGGCGTTAATACGACGGCTCATGTAGGATTCTACACTGTCTGGGCGAGAAACCGTCAGATCAATTTGAAATTTGATGAGGTAGTGGTCTGAGAGAGCAGGAACATAGGGGGAGACGGTCAAATTTGACACAGTGAGACCGCGGGCTAGGACTAGGTCAAGGGTGTTCCCACCACTGTGAGTGGGTTGGTCAACGATTTGAATGAGACCGACAGAGTCAATGATGTCGGTAAAAGCCTTATTTAGGGGATCTAGAGTTTTATTGGAATGAATGTTGAAATCACCAACAATTAAAATGTTATCTGAGCGCATAACAAGCTCAGAGATGAAAGTTGAAAATTCATCTAGGAAGAGGGTGTAAGGGCCTGGGGGGCGGTATAGGACAGCCATTACAAAGGATGCAGTGGAGGTAGGAGTCAGACCGCCACACTTTCTGTTGGGTGGAGAGGGATGCAACAGGAGCACCTCAAACGAGGAAAACTTACAGTTTGCGTCGGATGTAAAGTTGTGCTTAGCGTCATAAATTAGAGCAACTCCGCCTCCTTTCTTGGAGGTGCGTGCGATGTGGGAGCTACTAAAATTAGGGGGTGAGGCCTCGTTTAAGGGCAGAAAGTCATTAGGTTTAAGCCATGTCTCAGTGAGGCCCAATAGGTCGAGACTATGGTCTGTTATCAGTTCATTTACCAAAAGAGCTTTGGTTGGCAGAGAGCGGATGTTGATAAGGCCAACCTTCACACACTCTGTATAGTTAGCAGCGCGGTTTTCAGCCATGCAGGTAGGTTTAATCGCAATTAAGTTGGCATGGTTTATCGCACAAGGACGAGCTGGGTAAAGCGGAGCGTAACAGGATATTCTAGTTTTGATTGGGTATACGGGTTTAGGGGTAGAGATAGAAAGAGAGGAGTGGGGAGCCTGGTGGAGGAGGGGCCGAGCAAGAAAGGTATAAGGATTGGCAGGGTCCATCAGTTTAGCATGACTAGCAGGCTTGCTAAGAGCCTGCACCCTGGCATGCTTGTGGGGTGGCTGTCAGCC
Source organism: Notolepis coatsorum (assembly GCF_963971535.1). Lineage (NCBI taxonomy): Eukaryota > Metazoa > Chordata > Actinopteri > Aulopiformes > Paralepididae > Notolepis > Notolepis coatsorum. Next base: position 51,196,718 of record NC_140171.1, on the reverse strand, counting down.
CGAAGCTATAATCTTGTCTATGTTGCGAGATAAGAGAGAGGCGCCTTGCATGTTAGGATGCACGCCGTCCTTTCTCAGCAAGCCAGGGTGCCCCCAGAAAGAGGACCAATTATCCACGAACCCTAAGCCCTGTTCTTTACAGTATTTTTCCAGCCATCGGTGTAGAGAAGCTGTCCTACTCACAAACTCATCATCATGCCGGTTTACAGGCAGGGGGCCAGAGAAGATTACTCGATGCCGACTCATCTTTCTGGCGAGGTCAGAAAGCCTAACTATGTTGATCTTTCATCAGAGACTTTCATCCTACAGTCATTATTTCCGACGTGTATAACAATATGGTCGAATTTATCTTCAGTGGGTGGGATATGTGGGTTACTTTTTGCCTTGACTATGCTATTCGCCAGAAATCTCAGGTTGGCTTCAATGTCGGTAGCTCTGGCTCCCCCATAACATTTGATCTCGGCTGGCTTCTCTAGCATAATATGCCGGGTGATGGAGTCGCCAATCACAAGGACGGGAAGACGGGGTTGCAGTGGAACCGGCTGCGTACTGAGACCGGAACCCGCAACACGTGTAAAATCATGTTGCGGAGCAGGTGCTGTTGAGGCCGAGGCCGAGCGGTTACACTGCCGCTCCGTAATGGGCGCAAAGGCCTTGTCCTGAGCACTATGTCTGGGACTCTCCAGACGAGAAGACCTCGCTAGAGGCTCCTCAGAACAGCCTATAGTGTCCGAGACGTCTAAAGCTAACTGTTTTCCTGACTCAAGTTCAAGGACACGGCTCTCTAACAGAGTTAACCTTTCTAGGAGAGAGGGACAGACAGGACAGACAGAACACATAGCCAAGCTTACACCAGGTAGAGCAGGAACAAATAAAGATACGAAGTACTATGGATCAACTGCTAAAGGCTATGTGTATGAAGCCGATTGAAGGTTTAGCTAATGAGCTAAAACCAGTGGGTCGAGTAAGTTGACAAGCTAACAAGGCAAGACCAGAAAATGCAGGTACAAAGGAGTGGCCTGCTAGAGGAGGGCAGGTGAGGGGCAGTAGATACTCTGATGCACTCGGTTGCCTCCTCGGATAACTCCAGCAGGAAAACTCCAAGTCTTTGTCCGTCTTAGTCGGTCGCCGGCGCTCTGCTGGCGCTTGGATAGACTACACTTAAATCCCTATTGAATATTGTCCCACACCTGTAGGGGGCTAGTCTCTGACTGATTGGACTAATTAGCACAGGCTGCTCAAGTCAAACCCAATGGGGTGAAGAGAGCCTGATTGATTGAGAACAAACAATTATCAAAATATACAATGGATCGAGTACTAACTTACATTACTCAGCAAGAACACAGTGAAGTCAGCTCAGGTTTTAGAGAAATGTGTGCACAGGCAACTGTATTTAAACAAGCCTTGCCTCTAAGTGATTGGACTAATTACCACAGGCTGCTCAAGTCAAACCCAATGGGGTGAAGAGAGCCTGATTGATTGAGAACAAACAATTATCAAAATATACAATGGATTGAGTACTAACTTACATTACTCAGCAAGAACAGTGAAGTCAGCTCAGGTTTTAGAGAAATGTGTGCACAGGCAACTGTATTTAAACAAGCCTTGCCTCTAAGTGATGGACTAATTACCACAGGATGCTCAAGTCAACCCCAATGGGGTGAAGAGAGCCTGATTGATTGAGAACAAACAATTATCAAAATATACAATGGATTGAGTACTAACTTACATTACTCAGCAAGAACACAGTGAAGTCAGCTCAGGTTTTAGAGAAATGTGTGCACAGGCAACTGTATTTAAACAAGCCTTGCCTCTAAGTGATTGGACTAATTACCACAGGCTGCTCAAGTCAAACCCAATGGGGTGAAGAGAGCCTGATTGATTGAGAACAAACAATTATCAAAATATACAATGGATTGAGTACTAACTTACATTACTCAGCAAGAACACAGTGAAGTCAGCTCAGGTTTTAGAGAAATGTGTGCACAGGCAACTGTATTTAAACAAGCCTTGCCTCTAAGTGATTGGACTAATTACCACAGGCTGCTCAAGTCAAACCCAATGGGGTGAAGAGAGCCTGATTGATTGAGAACAAACAATTATCAAAATATACAATGGATTGAGTACTAACTTACATTACTCAGCAAGAACACAGTGAAGTCAGCTCAGGTTTTAGAGAAATGTGTGCACGGGCAACTGTATTTAAACAAGCCTTGCCTCTAAGTGATGGACTAATTACCACAGGCTGCTCAAGTCAACCCCAATGGGGTGAAGAGAGCCTGATTGATTGAGAACAAACAATTATCAAAATATACAATGGATCGAGTACTAACTTACATTACTCAGCAAGAACACAGTGAAGTCAGCTCCGGTTTTAGAGAAATGTGTGCACAGGCAACTGTATTTAAACAAGCCTTGCCTCTAAGTGATTGGACTAATTACCACAGGCTGCTCAAGTCAAACCCAATGGGGTGAAAAGAGCCTGATTGATTGAGAACAAACAATTATCAACGGAACACAAACCCCCAAAGTATCTGACAGACTATGCCCGGAAAGGGAGTGACGAGGAGGACAGTACACCTACCCCCGTTGATTACTGCTACAGGGTAGTCAGTGGGGTAACCCCGACCTTTAAAGAGGTCACATTGTCCCCCGAATCAAGTAAATGGGTGTATTCAACCAAGTTACCAGAGGGCAGACAGACAGTGGGAGGGAAATGGGTGTATTCAATCCAGGAGGGTATTGAAGGCCACGACAAATACAAAGTATGGTTCGTAGCAAAATTGCTTAAATGCTGAAGGAGGGTACTCCATGTTTAAATACTGAAGGAGGGTGACTAACTGCTTAATTGCTGAAGGAGGGTACTCCATGTTTAAATACTGAAGGAGGGTGACTAATTGCTTAAATGCTGAAGGAGGGTACTCCATGTTTAAATACTGAAGGAGGGTGGCTACACTGCTTAAATGCAGGAGGATGATACTCTAGGTTTAAATACGGGAGGAGTAGAATCCAGGTTTAAATACCTGATTAGAGTCCATGTCTAAATACTGAAATGGATCCTATATTTAATTCCATGTTTAAGTACAGAGGTGTGAATATCTAAATACTGAAATGGATCCTATGTTTAATTCCATGTTTAAGTACAGAGGTGGATGATTTACCATGTTTAAATACAAAAATGGATCCCATGTTTAAATACAAAGGTGGATGACTTACCATGTTCTCAATGATTTAACTATGTGGAAAAGACCGTGAAACGTTTTGACATGCAAGAATGTAGATCAAGGGAAACACCATGTGATCAAAAACTAGACTATCAGGAGGATGCTCAGAAACTGACAGATGTAAAAAATGTACAGAGAAGCTGTGGGTAGCCTCATTTATTTAACAACATGTACCCGCCCTGACCTATGTTTTGTAGTGAGTAGACTGTCACAGCATTTTGCTGACCCCACAGAGGAGCATTGGATTACAGCCAAACATGTTTTTGTTATCTTAAAGGTACAGCAGATAAACAACTGTGTTTCAGAAAGAGCAGCGAGGGTCTAGGACTTAAAGCCCACAGTGATGCAGACTGGGCAGCTGACACCACATGTAGAAGGAGTACCACAGGATATTGTGTGAGTTTGAACACAGACAGCTCACTGGTTTCGTGGAAAACAAAGAAGCAGCCCACAGTGGCACTATCAACTTGTGAAGCCGAATATAAGGCTCTAGCTATGACCATACAGGAGTGTATTTATCCAGAACAACGATAGGTTATGAATATAACCGTAGTTCTATGAGTATTAGTGACGCTCAGCGTCAACTGCACATATCTCACTCCAGTGACGTGCACTGAATAAAAACTTCACAATGTACCTTTACATACCAACATCCATCTGGCCACACCCCCATCTGCTACCTACATAAGCAGGGGTGTGGCCACAAACTCATCTCCTTCTCAATCATTTCACCACAAGGTAAGATCAAGGGCCGCAGTGGCGTCCAGACGCTGAGCGTCACTAATACTCTACACTAATATTCATAACCTATCATTCTATATTGTATTATCTCCGCTCAGCGTCAACTGCACAACGGGAGCTGAGCGGGAGCTGAAGCTCGACAAATGTACCCCACTGAGGCCCCCCACAACCATCAGAACCGGGGAGGACCGAGCCCCCCGACCCTCCTTAATGGAGGGATACCCTCCCTATTGGAGGACGGGAGGGAACGGATCCGACCGTGCGAAGAGGAACTCGAGCAACTCAACGCACAGGGTGAGCAGACCGTGGCTTGACCCCACGACTACGCACACGCACAACCTGCATGCCACCAGGGAAGGAATGGAAGGAACAAACCTCGTTACCGCCCCAAAATCACGGGGTCTAGAGCAAACTCAACCCCGTGGCAAGGCCGTAGCAGCGGAGCGCGAAGGAAGACCCAGGCCCAGAAGGGACTGGATCCCCCCGGAAAAAGGGGGCCCGGAGAGGCCAATGACGCCACAGCATCAAGACCTCACCAGGCGGTCACTAGTGACACCGCCCCCCACATCGCCAGCGTATTCGGACAGGGCCCATCCAAGAGCAGGCCCTTCCCCCCACTAGCACGCCGCCTGGCACACTGACCCCGGCATACTCAGGCAGTCAGCATGGCTGTAACTCGAAGCACTCAAGAGGCTACACTACAGCGGGAGCAGGCAGCGCACCGGGGAGACGACCTCCAGAAGAGGGCGATCCCTCAATCCAGGCAGCAGGCACTTGACCCGAGCCTGGAGCACTGCGGACGAGACAGGCGCCAAAGGGGTCAACTGAAAACAGCACCCCGGCGGAAGGGGCGTATGCTGGCATTGTTGAGCACCATGTCAAAGCCTCCACCAAAAAACCCGATGCTCTAGAGGGGCCGAGGCAGAGAAGGCTGACACGATTGGCAGACGTCATGAACGTGCAGGAGCACACTCAACCGGGTAACCCGGGAGTTGACTCCGCTCCAACACACCAGGGAATCAACCACCCTCTTGGTTCAACATGCGGTGGTTGTTCCTATAACCCCTCAGGAAAAAACTCCAAAACACACCTGCGGGTATACACTGGCTATACCGCAGTACAAGTGTTTCAGTTTTCAAAAAGGGGTTATCCCAGGCCTACGGGTCGATGAAAACGACTTCAGACCGGACCCGGCGGACCGGGACATACACAGGGATGCCAGAGGAGTACTATAAAAACCACCTCAACAGCCCCCTCTCAGCCATGCGTAAGTGGGAGAAGAGAGGGGCAAAAAGAATGGAGAACGAACATCTCCATAATATCAAAACCTGTGACACCCGGGCCGACCCGGCATTTTTCCCCCTGAAAAAAGCACAAGTCCCTCAGGGTACCAGAACAGAAGATCTGCGTCCCCGGCGGACAACGGGTTAACTCACCTGGACCAGCGTGACCAGAACCAGTCCTGTGCCCTAATCACGCCGACATCCCCAACTCCAACTTATAGAGGGCGCCATCCAGACGGTCCCATTCGTACCGCGCCCAGTGGCCCACCCCAAGGGCGTGAGACCCCTCTACCTATGCTTTGATCTATTCCATTAACATCCCCCAGATATGAACGAGAATTTGTCGAGACAAACCTAGTAAACTGGCGCTCGGAAGAGAAAAACTCCATCCCAGTTGCCCTATAAAAACGCCGTTTTAATAACGAGCAACCAAGGCGCACCAGCCTCATGCGTGATTCCTATCAGAAACACCCAGAGCCAGCACTATGTACACGTCGAGACCCAAAACACATCAATGGATAGTCTAACAAGACACCAGATACCGTTCCTCCATGCCGCCTGGGGAACGACAAGAAGCTGCTTTTTTTATTTTACATTTTTCAGAAAAAAGAAAAAATAATACGGACATGGGCCCCATGCGACGCGGCTGAGGGAAACACCACCCCGTCAACCACACTTCATAAGAGGGGACGGTGAGCGACGTACCCCTATGACCGGGGGAAACCCATGACTCAACAGACCTATAAGGCGAGGAGTCAGGGAAACCCTAAACAATACCCCGTCCACCTACTCCAAAAAGGAGAGGACGGGGAACCCTCAGAGAGACTTCCCATGAAAGCTGTATAGATTAAACAGAAATATTGCAACATTGAGCTATGTAACACTTGGGTTAGGACTCTCCGAGGAGGAGGCTCTGAACCAATACACACTCAATAATCGAATTGAATCGAATACACATACAATAGAGCAGAACTCCTTTTTGAAGTTCTACTCACCTTGACAATCTGAGGAGGAGGCTCTGAAACTCTGAGGAGGCTCCCTCACTGGGAAGGAGGGTCCGAACTCACAGAAGGCTCTTCTCCCTGAGGAGGAGCTTCGTGAGGAGGAGGCTCTGAAACTCCCTGAAACAGATCCATAACATGGAACCTGAACAGCTCACGGAAGTCTTACCAATAGAAACACGCTGACTGACGTACTCTATGGCGGGGGGATTTCTGCGGTGCACACGCCCAATCTTTCAGGGCGTGGGACCAGGAAACTCCCTCACCCCCCCCCCCTACCCTGTAACGTGCCAAACAGCAACGTGACATGGAACCCTGAAGGACAGGGGGTTTTAACCCCTGACCAATCAGAAAAGGGGAGGAAAGGTTTACCAGTTCACCCCTTTATGACCCCTCACCCCTGCTACGATGTAATGACAATGTAGAGCCATGACACCAGTCATAGCATGCTACATGAAGCATTAACAGCTTCACATAGCTCATGTGCTAACCTGCTATCTGATTTTTACTAAGGAAAAAACACAGAACAGAGAGGGCCCCTTTAAGAGCCCCGGTACCAGACTTACACATGTACTTCTGTGGGCCAAAACCTAACCCAGTTGTAGATCTCAACGACACACACAACCCTTCATTACAATAAAAAATGGCAAAGTACACTCTTACTACAGAGGAACGCCGTTTTTCATAACGAGAGAGACATAAGTCCTCGATTACGTATTGGTCACAGGCCTTGCTAAGCACACATGATAGTGACCAAACAACCTTTTCCCTAGGGGAAAAAAATCGTTTCTCAAGCAGAAGCACAACCCCAGCAGCTTAAGCTGAGGGTTACATCGTATCCCCACAAACACAGTGACACAATATATTGTAAACAAACATGTCTGAGAGGAGGGGGGGGAAGCCCCAGGGAAAAACCGGGGGGGTCACCCCTCCTACCTTACCCTTGATACGACCAGGTTAAACAGGTACCCCTGTTAATATGTGAACACGCTGTTCATTGTCATCACAGGCTGAGAAAAGGATTTATTCCTCAATCACATGTCACTAAGCAGGTTAATTAACCCACTTAGTTGTGAGTTCACCCACGTTACAATCGTTACATGAACACACATGTTCTCATCACAACTAACCAGTTCATTTTTACACATGTAAAAAACAACGCCGATTTTCTATGTAGAGATAAACTATACCAGTGACCAGGGGTGTAAAAAGTACCCAGAAATTATACTTAAGTGAAAGTATGGGTACTGTCTCAAAATCTGACTCAAGTAAAAGTCAAAGTATCTGGCTAAAAACACACTTGAGTAAAAGTCAAAAAGTCCTACTTTTAAATGTACTTAGGTACTAAAAAGTAAAAGTACATTTTTTTTAAAGGGATAGACCAGGGGTCTCAAACTCATTCCATCGTGGGCCAAGTTTTTATTTTAACTATACATTGCACCAGGTGAGTTAGTTGAAGAGGTGAGCCAATTAGTGAAATCATCAGCTGGTGTTTAGGCAAGGCTGGAATGAAACCAAGCACACACTCTGCCCACAATGGAATGTGTTCTGCGATAGACAATGCTGAAATGAAAGAACAGAGGAAACATTTTTGCATTAAAATTATTTAATGCACTTCTCCATTGAAGGTAAACTAACATGGACCGCATTCACATCACAGCATGAATAATATCACAATATTAAAGACCGAATACTGTAGTATCCTGAATAATATGACAATATTAAAAACAGAATAATAGTGTATCCTGAATAATATCACAATATTAAACACAGCATACTGGAGTACCCTGATTAATATCACAATATTAACCACAGCATACTGGAGTACCCTGAATAATATCACAATATTAAAGACCGAATACTGTAGTATCCTGAATAATATGACAATATTAAAAACAGAATAATGGTGTATCCTGAATAATATCACAATATTAACCACAGCATACTGGAGTACCCTGAATAATATCACAATATTAACCACAGCATACTGGAGTACCCTGAATAATATCACAATATTAAAGGCAGAATACTGGAGTACCCTGAATAATATCACAATATTAAAGACGGAATACTGGAGTACCCTGAATAATATCACAATATTAAAGGCAGAATACTGGAGTACCCTGAATAATATCACAATATTAACCACAGCATAATGCCGATCTGACTGTCTATTCTTCTGATAGCAGCTAGGTGTTTAATCAAAGATCCCCACTTTCTAGTGTTGCACAAGGACCAATCAGCATGGGTATGGGCGGGTTCATTTTCCATTGATGGGGATTTGATTGGTTGTTTACCTGTGGTCGCAAGATTAATAACGTTAACGTTAGTTCGGCCAGATAAACAATTCAAATATACTAATTAAAATAGTTGGACCTGTGAGATTTGTACTTTGTACTTTGTAGGTCTGCATTTTAAATGTACGGAGTAAAAAGTATGTTTTTTTTCTCTGAAATGTAATAGAGTAAAAGTACAAAGTATACAAACCTAATAATACTTGAGTAAAGTACAAATCCCCCAAAACAGTACTTAAGTATTGTAACGAAGTACAATTACTCAAGTACTTTACACCCCTGCCAGTGACAAGACAATTCACACACAACACACGTTGTATCCTCAATGTATTGCAGCAACACACGTTTTGGAAAACATCGTTATTACAAAACATTTAGAAGGGAAGGAAAGAAGAAGTGTTTAAAGTCCGGTCAGGACTCCTACCTCCACCCTGAGCGCAGGCTGAGAGGACTGCAACACTGGTTAACGGGACAACCGACGTCGAACCCGGCGTCTCCTGCGTTGGTGACAAGGGTAATGTCCGCTGCGACACCCAGCCACCGTTCTCCATGTTGACGAAGACCTCGCTGGCATGGCACCCGGTGTAGGGTCGACTAACATCTTCTGTCAAAGATGACCTCGTAGTCAGAGTGTTTAAGGCTTGTCATACTCACAGTAACGTTCAACAGTGTAGCATTAAGCTAACAGCCACTCCTGACTGATAGCAACAAGCTAACGTTTCCTAGCCTAGTGAACACAACGAGCTAGCGCCGCAGCTAACAGCTGACTGGCTAACAGTAGGCCACAAACTAGCACGCAAGCTAAGCAGCTATCTCCTGAACTGTACACAACGACATAACAAGCCACACTTCAGACAGGCCGCCACCTGAAACCCTCCTCATCCTAAGAGAGAAGAGAAAAAGAAATGTCAATCACAGTTTTCAACAGTGATTTACCAGACATACAGCGGAGTCGGCACAATTCCCATACGGGCTGCAGCCGACTTGAGCATGGAACTACCGATAAAGAAGATCCAGACCCACATTTCCTCGTGTTTAGGGTGTACTCTCACATTCATGTGAAAGATGGGGCCTACACGGGACAGAGAAGCATCCGCTTGTCCAGAGAATCCCGGGTTCAAACCAGATCTCGGTCGCGGCCCACTAGTTTGACCATCATGGGCGTCAGACCAGGACCCTCCATCCGCCGCCTAAGAGGCCGAGCAGAGGACTCCAATCTGGGGCCGGCCTTCGTAAAATTGTCAGCTAACCCCCATAGCATTAACAGACAACTGGCACCCGCATAGCAAAACATTACTCACCCAGCCCAGAGGCAAACCAATGTCTCACAAACAGCCGGTGCCTCCTACAGTCCAGCTGTATAACCGGAGGTTCAATACCTATCCAGCCGCAGCAAGGAGGACTGCAGGTGGGGAGTAGATCAGCGACGCGAGCCCCGAATACGAAAAAAACGGTGGAGGTCAGAATGATCATCATCTTCCAGACACTCCAGTGACGAAGACATTATCGCCGTATTTTCTCGAAAATAGTGAGAGAGAAAATAAAGATATAACATCAACGTATCTCCTTGTTCTTCTGTTTTCCTTTCTTCAGCTAAACACCCCGTCAAGTGGTGTATACAGGCACTCTCTTGTGGTGAATTTTGAGAAGGAGATGAGTGTGTGGCCACACCCCTGCTTATGTAGGTAGCAGATGGGGGTGTGGCCAGACGGATGTTAGTATGTAAAGGTACATTGTGAAGTTTTTATTCAGTGCATGTCACTGGAGTGAGATATGTGCAGTTGACGCTGAGCGGAGCTAATACGATATAGAACTGCTCGAAGTGATGGAGATAAGATTATGAGTATATTGCTTAATATGTAATAGGTAATTGGAATGTATCCTCTATACCGAATATGGTGGTTTTGAAGATGAGGGGCGTTTTGTCAACATCATTTAAAAATGATGGACACTGTGTATATATGAAGACTGCTGTTTATGAGAGCAAACAGGGAACCATTGTGATGGCTAGGAACCCAGTGTGTCGACATAGAAGTAAACATGTCGATATAGAAAATATCATCTCATCAGATCTGTCATCAGAGAAGAAAGAATGACACTGGTTTACTGTCCAACGGACGACAGGGTAGCAGACACTATGAGGAAACCTGTTCCAAATTAAAATTGAAGGGATTTGCAAGGGTCATGTTTAATGTGTAAATATTGACTGCCATACTCTGTTGATGTTTTGGATTATATTATTTCCTTTGTAAAAAAAATCGGAGAAGTTATCCAGTATGATAATACAACCCTAAGTGGGAGTGTTGAAGTCAGAGGTTCTATGTAGGATTGTTAGTAACTGTCTAACTGCATATATAACTGTTTCCACTAGAGGGCGCTCTAGGCGGAGCCACTCAAGAACACCACCAGGTGGCGAGTATAAATAGAGGTGTCTCCTCCTACTCTACCTCTTTCCCCCCCAGCCTCTCAGTGAGAGGAGACCTCATGTACTGCTGCTCATACCATGTGAATGAATAAAACACGCCGCTTAAAGGCTAAAGATAGAAACCATGCCTCTTGACCACATTATTGTCGCCCTATAGCCGGATTCTGTCAACAGTGGGGGTGGACACAATATTTGGGATGGTAAATATATGAGTGCGATAAATATTTTCGTGCATGTGAAGAACGCACGTGTGTGAAGCTCAAATCATACCCACGACGATTTTTCATTTTAACCATACTTTTTTTCATTCAAGTTTCTTTAATAGTTGTCATACAGAAGTACAGAATACTTTTATACAAAATGCTTCTTACTGTTTCGCTCCAGAGACTGTGTTAGACAAGATAGTATGAAATAAAATAGTATAGCATGTAAAATAGAAGTAAAAATAGAGGTCACAGTGTTCAGTATAGACATACAGTATGTACAATGTTCGATGCAGAATAGAAGTAACTGAGTTACCATACAATATACAATATACTATGCAATGTACTAATATACAATACTATATAGTGCAGAGCAGAAATGGGATGAGGTACAATTTAGGTACAATTTACAGTAAGGTGTGCGAGTTGTAGTGCAAATCCTTTAATAAATATAAAGTGTAAAGTGTGTTTAGGTGTTCTAAAGTGTGTAAAGTGGGTGCTGCAGTGAGTTGCCCATTTAAAGTGAGTGTGTGCGTGTGGATGTGTGTGCTGTGTGCATTTGATGGTTGCTGCATAGTGTTTATTGTTCGTTGAGCAGCCTGATGGCCTGGGGATAGAAGCTCCTTCTGAGTCTTTCTGTGCTCGCCTTAAGACTCCGGTATCGCTTACCTGACCGCAGCAGTTCAAAGAGGCAGTTGTTCGGGTGGCTGGAGTCCTTGATGATTCTCTTAGCGTTCCCCCTGCACCGCTTGTTGTAAATGTTCTGGAGGGTGGGAAGCCCCCCTCAAATTGTGCGTTCGGCTGAACGTGTCACTCTTTGTAGTCTGCTACGGTCTTGTGCAGTGCTATTCCCAAACCAGGAGGTGATGTTGCCAGTCAGGATGCTCTCGATTGTACATGAGTAGAAGTTCCTAAGGATCTTCTGACTGACTTGGAACTTCCTTAGGCGCCTGAGGAAGTAGAGGCGTTGTCGTGCCTTCTTCACAACACTGTCAATGTGTGTGGTCCATGTCAAGTCCTCGGATATGTGGGCTCCGAGGTACTTGAAACTGTTCATTCTCTCAACCGGTGCCCCGTCGATGCTGAGGGGGCTGTAGTCCTTGACCCCCGACCTCCTGAAGTCCACAATCATCTCTTTTGTTTTGCTGGCATTCAGGGAGAGGCAGTTCTCCTGACACCACTGTGACAGATTCTCTACCTCTTCCAGGTAGGCCCTCTCGTCGTTGGCAGAGATCAGGCCCACCACTACTGTGTCATCAGCAAATTTGATGATTGTGTTGTTGTTCCGCTGTGCCACGCAGTCATGTGTGTACAGGGAGTAGAGGAGGGGGCTCAGAACACAGCCCTGGGGGGCCCCTATGTTGAGCGTGATGGATGAGGAGGTGCAGTTGCCTGCTCTTACCACCTGGTGTCTGCCCGTCAGGAAGTCCAAGACCCACTGGCAGAGGTCATAGTTCAAGCCCAGGTCCCTGAGCTTGGCTATGAGTTTGGAGGGGACTATGGTATTGAATGCTGAGCTGTAGTCAATGAACAGCATTCTCACATAGTTCCCCTGCCTCTTAGCCATACTCCTCTCGACATGTCATTGCACAAATGCACACATCACAGAAAAAGTCTTGCATATTAATTAACGTTATATATAATGTTAGTTTTCGGACTGTAAAAAGTGAGAGTGACAAAAACAAGATTTTGAAAAGTGAGGGGGACATGTCCCCCCTGTCCTTAGTGGAAATGTCGCTGACAGACAGAAAGGTTCGGAGAGGGTGAACCTTTGGAACTAGTGGATGGTTTCCATGAAGGCATAATTATGTTAGGTTCTAATTTAAAAATAAACAAACGGACAGTCATTTCCGTTCAGTGACAGATCAATGTCTCAGCATGCAGCGTTCCTGAAGTCACATCTCAGATCCCTGATAATAATTTATACGAAAAATAGGCTGAAAGTGATTGTATCTTTACATGAATATTGTGCTTTTTTTCTTCTCCTTTTTCTTTCCAACGTGATAGTATTGGAAATAGCCACATCCCTTATCTGAAAACACATACAATACTCTACAATTACTATCTGTTGTATTAACATTTCTCCAACACTAATGCATTTCCATGTAGACCATTATCACAACAAACCTGGCCTCTGCAACTCTGACAACTGTAACAACAATATCATCCTCATCTTACCCTACATCTGCTCAGGGGTGAACTCCAGCAATGGAGAGACAAAGCAGTTCAACTTGTTAGAATAATGTATGAATCAATCATTCAGAACGACAAGCATTAATTACAGATTTCAAGTGAATGGATAGACTGAATGGATGACTGAATCACAGAGAGAAAACTGTTAAGCACGACCACTGACCTTATTAGCCCCGTCCACACCTCGCCACCTCATCCATCCAGGTCCCAGCGGTGCTCAGAGAATAGTGGCTACTATTACACTCTTTATTGCTTATTCAAGGAATCCTTTTGAATCTTCTTGCACAGGCTGCAACCGACTGCCAGCTACCACCTTCATTTTACACCTGCTATTTAATTTGATCTCAACTTTTCAGAGTTGGGTGGGGGTGAGAAGGGGGGCTTAGCCTATTATAATTAACCCTTAAGGGGTCCTACTAATCACCCCAAAGTACCAGAAAATACCCTAAAGTACCCCAAAATACCCCAAAGTATACCCCAAAATACCCCAAAGTATACCCCAAAATACCCCAAAGTACCCCAAAATACCCCAAAGTATACACCAAAAGACCCCCAAAGTACCCCAAAGTACCCCAAAATACCCCAAAGTATACCCCAAAATACCCCAAAGTACCCTAAAATACCCCAAAATACCCCAAAGTACCCCAAAATACCCCAAAGTATACCCCAAAGTACCAGAAAATACCCCAAAATACCCCAAAGTACCCTAAAATACCCCAAAATACCCCAAAGTACCCCAAAATACCCCAAAATACCAGAAAATCCCCCAAAATACCCCAAAGTACCCCAAAATACCCCAAAATACCCTGAAATACCCCAAAGTATACCCCAAAGTACCAGAAAATACCCCAAAATACCCCCAAAGTATACCCCAAAATACCAGAAAATACCCCAAAGTACCCCAAAATACCCCAAGATACCCTAAAATACCCCAAAGTATACCCCAAAGTACCAGAAAATACCAGAAAATACCCCAAAATACCCCAAAATACCCTAAAATACCCCAAAGTATACCCCAAAGTACCAGAAAATACCCCAAATTACCCCAATGTACCCTAGAATACCCCAAAATACCCCAAAGTACCCCAAAGTATACCCCAAAATACCAGAAAATACCCCAAAGTACCCCAAAATACCCCCAAAGTACCCCAAAATACCCCAAAGTATACCCCTAAAGACCACAACGTATACCCCAAAATACCCCAAAGTATACCCCAAAATACCCCACAGTACCCCAAAATACCCCAAAGTACCCCAACATATCCCAAAATACCCCAAAGTGCCTGGAAATATACCACAAAGTACCACAAAATACCTCAAATGAAAAACTAAAATGTGCACATTTTGTGTAATAGTGTAATAGTGTGTAATAGTGTAATAGTGTGTAATAGTGTAATACTGTAATACTGTAATAGTGTGTAATAGTGTAATAGTGTGTAATAGTGTAATAGTGTGTAATCGTGTAATAGTGTAATAGTGTGTAATAGTGTGTAATAGTGTAATAGTGTGCTAGTGTAATAGTGTAATAGTGTGTAATAGTGTGTAATAGTGTGCTAGTGTAATAGTGTAATAGTGTGCTAGTGTGTAATAGTGTAATAGTGTGTAATAGTGTAATAGTGTGTAATAGTGTAATAATGTAGTAGTGTAATAGTGTGTAATAGTGTAATAGTGTGCTAGTGTAATAGTGTAATGGTGTGTAATAGTGTAATAGTGTAATAGTGTGTAATAGTGTAATAGTGTAATAGTGTGTAATAGTGTAATAGTGTGTAATAGTGTGATAGTGTAATTTTATGTAATAGTGTAATAGTGTAATAGTGTGTAATAGTGTAATAGTGTGATAGTGTGTAATAGTGTAATAGTGTGTAATAGTGTAATAGTGTAATAGTGTGTAATAGTGTAATAGTGTGTAATAGTGTAATAGTGTGCTAGTGTAATAGTGTAATAGTGTGTAATAGTGTGTAATAGTGTAATAGTGTGCTAGTGTAATAGTGTAATAGTGTAATAGTGTGCTAGTGTGTAATAGTGTAATAGTGTGTAATAGTGTAATAGTGTGCTAGTGTAATAGTGTGTAATAGTGTAATAGTGTAATATTGTGTAGTGTAATATTGTAATAGTGTAATAGTGTAATAGTGTAATAGTGTGTAATAGTGTAATAGTGTATATTACACTATTACACACTATTACACTATTACACTATTACACACTATTACACTATTACACTATTACACACTATTACACAAAATTACACTATTACACCATTACACACTATTACACTATTACACACTATTACACTATTACACTATTACACACTATTACACTATTACACTAGCACACTATTACACTATTACACACTATTACACACGATTACACTATTACACTATTACACACTATTACACTATTACATTATTACACACTAGCACACTATTACACTATTACACTAGCACACTATTACACACTATTACACACTATTACACTATTACACTATTACACACTATTACACTATTACACACTATTACACTATTACACTAGCACACTATTACACTATTACACACTATTACACACTATTACACTATTACACTATTACAAACTATTACACACTATTACACACGATTACACTAGCACACTATTACGCTATTACACTATTACACTATTACACACTATCACACTATTACACACTATTACACTATTACACTATTACACACTAATACACTATTACACTATTACACACTATTACACACTATTACACTATTACACTAGCACACTATTACACTATTATAATATTACACACTATTACACTATTACACAATTACACACTATTACACTATTACACACTATTACACACTATTACACTATTACACTAGCACACTATTACACTATTATACACTATTACTGTAACTGAGGGGTACAATTCCCTGACTGTATTGATGAGTATGGTATCATTAAACCACTACCGCTTGTACTTTAACTTCTGGCCATCCAGTACATGATATAGATATGATGAACACTTTCCCACCTGATGAAACGAAGTCCACACAAATGTATAAATCGAATATTTTATATAGCAAAGGGTATATACAACGTTCACTTAATGACATTTATGATTTGAAATGCACTTGTAAGGCAAATGAGTATTCGTAGGTAAATCAACATTGAATGTCCAATCTCTGGTTACGCAGGGAGCAAGTATACAACCTGGTTCTTTAGGGAACTATAGCGATGGTACTTAAATGATTATAGCTGGATACACTAAAGGGGGGTCCTGCTGGTTGTAAGACAGTAGGGGGGGGGGGGGTTAGGAGAGCCGCTGGCGGTATCCCATCTGGCTGACGATTTCTTGGGAGAATTCAGAGTGCTGAACACGGTGCCCACAGAACCTCGGTCCGCAGATGAATACAGCTGGGCCCTCTGGTGGACGGTAGCTGCCGGTCCACAACGAAGAGACGTGAGGCGACCTCACTCGGGGTAGAGCGCCGTCTCACCTGGACTCCTCTCGGGGGGGTAGTTCCAACACTCAGCAGTGTTGGCCGTTATCCATGGCATAATCAAAGCACCCAAAGCATGTAGATAATCCAAGCCGTGGAAGGCTCGCCGTCGTCCGGGTGAAGTAATCCAATGTACAGGTCCACTCGTCCTGGCCCGGAGCTCCTCGGATGCAAGCACCACACGTGGTCTGCCCAGCCTGGTTAAGACTCCAGATAACGTCAGGAACGATGGGGGTACTGCTCACTTTATAACTCTAACCGAACGATGCACCATACATAATAGACTATTATTAACTTAATAGAAATACGTCCCACTCGACGGTATAGTGCCAAACTATGACAATTCAACTATTAATCCACACGATGTCTCAATGCCTATTCTGAGGCCAAGTAGGCCATACTGCACCACACGTGCGTCGTGGGTGAGGCTTCACGTCTGTTACTAGGTTGGAGGGTAAAGGACTAATGGACTAAAAGAAAGTTCTACTTTACTTGCGCCATATATATATATGCGCTGTGAACAAATAGTACCATTCGTATTTCGCCAGACGTATTCCTACGCGGAACCGGGCTTGTAACGACATGTTCGTCGGCACGATTGAACTTGAACCAAGGGGCTTGGCTGCTGGCGCCAGGTTCTCGTCCAATGGTAGAATGAAACTATTATGGGCTGTTAGTAGACTAAAGGGATATTCAGTGTATATTGTACAAGGAATATACAGGGGATATCAAACGATATACAAATACTATTAAATATATATCCATAAATAAATATATATATTCGGTTTAATCTGATCCTTCACAACAATTACACTATTACACTATTACACTATTACACTAGCACACTATTACACTATTACACACTATTACACACTATTACACTAGCACACTATTACACTATTACACACTATTACACTATTACACACTATTACACTATTACACACTATTACACACTATTACACACTATTACACTATTACACTATTACACTATTACACACTAGCACACTATTACACTATTACACTATTACAGACTATTACACTATTACACTATTACACTATTACACACTTACACTATTACACACTAGCACACTATTACACTATTACACTATTACACTAGCACACTATTACACTATTACACACTATTACACACTATTACACTAGCACACTATTACACTATTACACACTATTACACTATTACACTATTACACACTATTACACTATTACACACTAGCACACTATTACACTATTACACTATTACACACTATTACACTATTACACACTATTACACTATTACACTATTACACTAGCACACAATTACACTATTCCACACTATTACACTATTACACTATTACACACTAGCACACTATTACACTATTACACTATTACACTAGCACACTATTACACTATTACACACTATTACACACTATTACACTATTACACTATTACACACTATTACACTATTACACTATTACACACTATTACACTATTACACTATTACACACTATTACACAAAATTACACTATTACACCATTACACACTATTACACTATTACACACTATTACACTATTACACACTATTACACTATTACACTAGCACACTATTACACTATTACACACTATTACACACTATTACACTATTACACTATTACACTATTACATTATTACACACTAGCACACTATTACACTATTACACTAGCACACTATTACACACTATTACACACTATTACACTATTACACACTATTACACTATTACACACTATTACACTATTACACTATTACACACTATTACACTATTACACTAGCACACTATTACACTATTACACACTATTACACTATTACACTATTACACACTAGCACACTATTACACTATTACACTAGCACACTATTACACACTATTACACACTATTACACACGATTACACTAGCACACTATTACACTATTACACTATTACACTATTACACACTATCACACTATTACACACTATTACACTATTACACTATTACACACTAATACACTATTACACTATTACACACTATTACACACTATTACACTATTACACTAGCACACTATTACACTATTACACACTATTACACTATTACACAATTACACACTATTACACACTATTACACTATTACACTATTACACAATTACACACTATTACACTATTACACACTATTACACACTATTACACTATTACACTAGCACACTATTACACTATTACACACTATTACACTATTACACTAGTACACACTATTACACTATTACACACTATTACACAATATTACACTATTACACACTAGCACACTATTACACTATTACACTAGCACACTATTACACTATTACACACTATTACACACTATTACACTATTACACACTATTACACTATTACACTATTACACACTATTACACTATTACACACTATTACACTATTACACACTATTACACTATTACACTATTAGACACTAGCACACTATTACACTATTACACTATTACACTATTAGACTAGCACACTATTACACTATTACACACTATTACACACTATTACACTAGCACACTATTACACTATTACACACTATTACACTATTACACACTATTACACTATTACACTATTACACTATTACACACTAGCACACTATTACTCTATTACACTATTACACACTATTACACTATTACACTATTACACTAGCACACAATTACACTATTCCACACTATTACACTATTACACACTAGCACACTATTACACTATTACACTATTACACTAGCACACTATTACACTATTACACACTATTACACACTATTACACTATTACACTATTACACACTATTACAGTATTACACTATTACACAATATTACACTATTGCACACTATTACAGTATTACAGTATTACACACTATTACACTATTACACAAAATGTGCACATTTTAGTTTTTCATTTTAGGTATTTTGTGGTACTTTGTGGTATATTTCCAGGCACTTTGGGGTATTTTGGGATATGTTGGGGTACTTTGGGGTACTGTGGGGTATTTTGTGGTACTTTGGGGTATTTTCTGGTACTTTGGGGTATACTTTGGGGTATTTTAGGGTATTTTGGGGTATTTTCTGGTATTTTCTGGTACTTTGGGGTATACTTTGGGGTATTTTAGGGTATTTTGGGGTACTTTGGGGTATTTTGGGGTATTTTAGGGTAATTTGGGGTATTTTGGGGTCTTTTCTGGTACTTTGGGGTATTGTGGGGTATACTTTGGGGTATTTTGGGGTATTTTAGGGTACTTTGGGGTATGTTGGGGTATTTTCTGGTATTTTCTGGTACTTTGGGGTATACTTTGGGGGTATTTTAGGGTATTTTGGGGTACTTTGGGGTATTTTGGGGTATTTTCTGGTATTTTCTGGTACTTTGGGATATACTTTGGTTCATTTTAGGGTATTTTGGGGTATTTTGGGGTACTTTGGGGTATTTTGGGGTATTTTAGGGTACTTTGTGGTATTTTGGGGTCTTTTCTGGTACTTTTGGGGTATACTTTGGGGTATTTTGGGGTACTTTGGGGGTATTTTGGGGTATACTTTGGGGTATTTTGAGGTATTTTAGGGTACTTTGGGGTATTTTGGGGTATTTTGGGGTACTTTGGGGTACTTTGGTTTTTTTTTGGGTACTTTGGGGTATTTTGGGGTATACTTTGGGGTATTTTAGTGTACTTTGGGGGTATTTTGGGGTATACTTTGGGGTACTTTGGGGTACTTTGGGGTATACTTTGGGGTATTTTGGGGTACTTTGGGGTATTTTGGGGTATACTTTGGGGTATCTTGGGGTACTTTGGGTATTTTGGGGTATTTTGGGGTATACTTTGGGGTATTTTGGGGTATTTTGGGGTATACTTTGGGGTATTTTGGGCTACTTTAGGGTATTTTCTGGTACTTTGGTGTGATTAGTAGGACTTAAGCATCGGCCAAAAATGTGCCTTTTTTAAAGTTTGTATAAGTTACGATTGTATAAGTTATTTGCAATGTATTATACTTTATACTTATAGCACATGCATGAGTCTGGTCTCTTTTGAAAGGTAACATTCGGAAGGTTCTTACACAATAAAGACAAATCACTTTGAGTGCTAATGAAATAGAGTAACAGAGGCTTGAACACGCTGAAGTAAAGGTTTTGTGTACTCAGATTTATTTTTACTGGTTTCCAGATGCCTGTTTTTAAGTTCCAGCTGAGAAGTAGGAGCTGGGAAACATAACGGTTCCATAGCCTGAAGTCTTACTGTATGTGGTACAGGTCCAAAGTGTATAAAAATCCCACTTAAAATGTATGTTTTACAAAGGTTTTGTAATGTGTGAACATGATTATCCAAAATAGCCGTCCGCTGCCATTCATTTCGATACTCTAGTCCAGGGGTAGGCAACCCTAGGCACGCGTGCCTGCATAGGCACGCAGGGTTATTTTCATAGGCACAGGGGGCAGCATTAAAAAAAAAAATCATAAAAGTATATATATTTTTTATTTTTTTTTAATATTTTTTTTTGCTTTGAAATATTATAGTGAAATATTTTGCACTGTTGTCGCATTTATCTTGTTGAAATCCTCCCACAGGTTCTTTTTACTACCACATATTTAATTGAGACCCTTTATTTGTTTATTATTTCAATTTAGCTGGAAATACATTGCTACATCATTCAGTAACATTTACAGAGCCTTATAACAAAAACATTATTACGGTCACCATTGTGACCAGTGGGATTAATCAACAAATTTTATTATTTATTTGTCTATTTCATTGAACATTGCACATGTTAAAAAAACAATTTGTTTACTCAAAATGTGAGTATTACCAAGTCAACTTGTGTTCTTAAAACAATGACAATAAACATAGTTTTATTAGGTTGAAATAATGTGGTTGTGTACTTATTTTTCTGTTAACTTATTATGGATTGAAAACTGAAAACCTTAATGCACAGTAACTGAACTCAATATTTTTAAGTTCTGGTAACTTATTATTATTTATTTTTTTACAGTGTAGTCTTGCGATCAATCAAAACGTATTTACACGATATACCTCACATTCACCTTCCATTCACATCCTGGTGTTCTCCTGGTGTTCTCCATTAGGCCTGTAGGTGGAGCTATGACAGCACACGTACAGTACACACACCGATGGTGTGTGATGTGTCCAAAAATGAATGGGCAAATGTGAGTGAAATGGTCGCACTGTATGCAGCTGTTTGTCTGCATTGCATTCCCCCCCCCCCCCCCCCCAACTCAGATTTAGGGTTGATACAACCATCATAATAATATTGTTAATAATAACAATAACAATAATGATGTAATAATGTAAAAATTATCATTAAAAAGACCTGATTATGAGAAAAAAAATTACGATGCATGGAATATTGTTGAGGCAACTATATTTCAAACAGGCACTCCATGTCAAAAAGGTTGCTGACCCCTGCTCTAGTCAAAACAATGGTCTTCTTCGTCTTCTTTTGTCACCTTCCCCCACTCCCAGGGCCCGTCTCGGATCACTTTCGGAGCAGACATTCCTTGGCTCACAGTACAGTGAAAAATTATTTTTGTCATCAGCGGTGACTGGTCAGTTCAGGACCATTCACAACTGGACATGGTCACTCGTCCGAACGGCTTGTCAAATGACGCTCACCGGATGTTTCGTCTTGTAACTCGAGAATGGAATCACACAATAGGTTGAGTAGGGTGATGATTGAAAGGCGGCAAATTCAACTTTCCAACAATGTATTGGTTGATCATCAAAAACACAGCCCGGAGCCGACAGACGAGAGCAAAGTGCCGCAACGTGCATGCGAGTGTCGGGCCGTCCGATGCTTAAGAGGTGCTGAAGTGACACTTCACACAACACCAAAACACCACCAAAACATACAATTGTTACATAGGGTGAAAATACCCTCTCCTTACGTTTGACTCATATTCTTATTTCTCTGTATATATTTTATTTCCTTCTGTATGTGCACTGGATGCACATACTAGCCAGCTAGCCCCATCACATGTGGACATGTTATTGGCTACTCAACCCACCAGGGACTGATAAAGAAGGCGAAACAGTAGTTTGTGTGAATGACGAGAGTGTGTTTTGGAATGTTTGAGTGAACTTTAGGGAATAGCTAATTTTGTGGATCTGAGTAGGTTGCTGGGACAACTGTCTTGCACTCCTGTTACTGGTGACAGCTACACATGTCGGAGCCTGTGGATGATAAATGGGAAGACGGAATTGATCAAGAACAACCCTCAACGGCATGCCACACGGCATCTCGACTCCAACTCCATAGTGAAGTTCGCAGACGACACAGTGGTGGTGGGGCTGATCTCGGACAACGACGAGAAGGCCTACCGGGAGGAGGTTGAGGTACTGAAACGCTGGTGCCAGGACAACAGCCTGCTCCTGAACATTGGTAAAACCAAGGAGCTGATCGTGGATTATAGGAGAGGACAGCAGGAGACGCACACACCACTGATGATTAACGGGGCTACCGTGGACAGGGTGAGCAGCTTTAAGTACCTGGGGGTCCACATCTCAGAGGACCTGACATGGTCAACACACATAGACACAATAGTAAAGAAGGCGAAACAGCGCCTCTACCACCTGAGACAGTTAAGGAAGTTCAGAGTATCGGGGAAGATACTCCAGTCCTTCTACTCAGGAGCTGTAGAGAGCATCCTGACCGGAAACATCACTGCCTGGTATGGAAACAGCACGGCACAGGACAAAAAGGCCCTACAGAGAGTGGTGCGCTCAGCCGAGCGTACCACGGGTATTGCACTACCCCCCCTGCAGGTTCTATACAACAAGAGGTGCAAATCCAGAGCCTGCAGGATAATGAAAGACCCTCACCACCCCAATAACAGCCTGTTCCAGCTGCTGAGGTCAGGCAGACGCCTGCGAACCCCAGCTACTAGGACAGAGCGGCTTAGGCTCAGCTTCTTCCCCCAGGCCATCAGAGCCCTGAACAATGAACATTGAGTGCTCAGAACATTGAACTATCCACACACAAGCACACATGAACACACACACGACACGCACGCTGTGCACGCTCACACACGAGCAGCCACTTAACACTTTAACATGAGCGGGCACACACTCATGTCGCACACATGCACACTTATGGCCAAAAGGAAAGGACACTTTAAATTAGAATAACAGGAACAGTGTATTGCACTACCAAAGCTAACTAGCATGTCCCATATGCTCTGTAAACAACTATGTACAGATACCGAGATGTCACTCCATGTTACCTGTTACCTGTTTACTGCACAATGTTGTTTTTTTATTTTTTTATTCTATTATATGTTGTACCACTGTATTGCACATCGTTGCGGGCAAGACCACCCGCATTTCATTGTATACCTGTATGCCGTGACAATTAAAACTCTTGACTTGACTTGACTTGGCTTGATCTCCGTATTTAATCACCAGTGTTGGGCAAGTTACTCAGGAAGTGTAATTAGTTACTTATTACTCATTACTCCTATAAAAAGTTATCAAAATTACAAAGTTAAGTAAGATTAAGTAAATTAGTTACGTTACTTATTACTTTCTATAACAGCCATGTCAGATGCTTCATCAAATTAGATTTCATATTTTTTTCATATTCATATTTGCTCCCCCCCCACATAGTTTAAAATGGACAGCTATTGTAACATTACTTATCTTCCTGCAACGTGACCTCGCTCTGACCTGCTCGCACGTGTAACGGGGAAGCCTGTGGGTATGTCCACAGTCACGGAAACAGGTGTGTTGACGAGTGACTGTGGCAGTGCAGGCTGGTAAATTAAACTCACTTCCCCATAACAGGGTTAACAGACGCATAGGTACGGTAGTTAGGAGTGAATTCACTTCTTAGTGCAGCGGCCTGTGTCGTCGCCCGCGGACGCGGGAGCCCCCTGTTCGACTCCCCCTCGCGACATTCTCATTTAACATCAAACACAACGCAGACCCAGTATGATCCGTCACAGTGGTGCCCAGTGACCCGGATGTCCTGAGGGGCCTGAGTTTAGGGAGGTGAGTGTAACGGGGAAGCCCGTGGGTATGTCCACAGTCACGGAAACAGGTGTGTTGACGAGTGACTGTGGCAGTGCGGGCTGGTAAATTAAACTCACTTCCCCATAACAGGGTTAACAGACGCATAGGTACGGTAGTTAGGAGTGAATTCACTTCTTAGTGCAGCGGCCTGTGTTGTCGCCCGCGGACGCGGGAGCCCCCTGTTCGACTCCCCCTCGGGACATTCTCATTTAACATCAAACACAACGCAGACCCAGTATGATCCGTCACAGTGGTGCCCAGTGACCCGGATGTCCTGAGGGGCGTGAGTTTAGGGAGGTGAGTGTAACGGGGAAGCCCGTGGGTATGTCCACAGTCACGGAAACAGGTCTGTTGACGAGTGACTGTGGCAGTGCGGGCTGGTAAATGAAACTCACTTCCCCATAACAGGGTTAACAGACGCATAGGTATGGTAGTTAGGAGTGAATTCACTTCTTAGTGCAGCGGCCTGTGTCGTCGCCCGCGGACGCGGGAGCCCCCTGTTCGACTCCCCCTCAGGACATTCTCATTTAACATCAAACACAACGCAGACCCAGTATGATCCGTCACACACGCAAGCATCATTCTGGCAATGATCTAATGCAGTAATGCAGCATTACTTGGATTAGTAACTGTAATATAATATAACTATTTTAGAAATTGTAAATCGTTACTTTACTCATTACTGAGGAAGTAATAACACTGTTATTAGCAAATACTGTCACTGACTGCACCACAAAGGGGACACTGTAATAATACCATGTAACTAACACTCCCATACACACACACACCTGAACACTAGCACAACGTGAGCGAGCTATTCCCGCCCGTGGAAAGACCGGAGAGGGAGCCGGGAACAAAATCCAAAGCCTGGGGCTGGTAAGTAGCTCATGACACTGCTTGACAGACCCCAGTGCTCTATTGTGTTCACTCTTATCTTTCCCTCCTCTCCTCTCTTCCAACAGCATCCCGTTGTGGGCTGGTTCCAGTGTTTATCCAATCAGTTTGTAACACAATCAACAGGGTCAAGATGTTACTGCTTGAGGCTGAAAGTATACAGTAGTGTTCCTGTGAGTATGGATGTGATGGACATTGGAGCACTTCAACTAGGGTTGCACATTGCACATATATTATGTATATACATAATATATAACCCAAAACTGTAAAAAGGCTTGCACTCTGTTGTACCATGTAATACCATGTAATATTCTGTCATACCATGTAGTACCATATAGTACTGCACCGTGCCACAGCATGAAGGTTCTGTGTTTGAACCCCAGCAAGAGGCCTTTCTGTGTAGAGTTTGCATGTTCTTCCCGTGTTTGAATCCTAGCAAGAGGCCTTTCTGTGTGGAGTTTGCATGTTCTCCCTGTGTTTGAACCCCAGCAAGAGGCCTTTCAGTGTGGAGTTTGCATGTTCTCCCCGTGTTTGCATGGGTTTCTTCCAGGCACATCGGTTTCCTCCCACACCATAAAAGACATGCATGCTAGGTACATACTCATTTGGCCATTGCCCTTGACCAATGGTATATGTAAGAGAGTTCCTTTAGTACCTAATACCATGTAGTACCATGTAATACTCTGTAGCACCCTATAGTATAGTACCCTGTACTACCATGTATTACCCTGTAGTACTATATGATGTTGATAGATAACTTATTACATATTAATATTCTATTTTAAGGAAGGGGCAGGACAAGATACGCTTTGCTTCTTTCTGTCCCTTCTCGAACAAAACCATTAACTTAAGTCTTGAGTTATGCTGATTATTATTAATACTGATTTATTATTATTATTGATTTTTTTTTGTTATTACAAATGTATGTGTTTGTTTTATGGTTGAATTGTTCGAGATAAATAAAGATCAAATCAAATGTTTCATTATAGTCTCACCCATTCATTTTCTATTTGGTCAGACTTTACTGGAAACACAATGTTTGAATAAAACATCTGAAATCGAATGAAAGTGATGATAATTAATTGTACATGTTCAGACGTCTGAACATGAGGAATTCATGAAGCCTCAGGGCTCAGATGAAAGAAACCATTATTTTGGATTGAGGAAGGTTGTAAATCGGCCACATTTTTCAACACAACACAAGGGTTAAATCAACACAGTGCCTGACAAGAATGATGCAGACTTTGGGGAAGGTAAGACTCTGATCTGTTGAAGTATTTCTAAAGAGATGGGGGTAGAAAACGCTCAATAGCAGAGAAGGACTAATTTACCACACTCTTGTGTGGAATCCCATGTGCTCACCCATTTTAAGAATTCACATTGTTCTTCCCAGGACAGTTCAGTCAACTACCCTTCTCCTAAAGGTAGAAACCAGAGAGAGAACTCTCCAATCTGTGATGTGACCTCGATGTAAAATCGGACATTCTCTGACATTCTCTAACATTCCCCTTTAACCCTTGTGTGGTATTTTTTGTTACTCACCCAATGATCGCTTGTCTGGTAGACCCACAACGATATTGGGATTTTAAAACAATGAGCCAATTCTGTAACCCTGTGACCCTGGTCTTCTTGGGTCGTGGCTAGGGGTGTAACGGTACGTGTATTCGTCCCGCGAATTTACGGTACAGGCTTGATGGTGCGGTACTGTACGTGCAGCCATACGAAGAATACGTCTCA
This sequence comes from Notolepis coatsorum, assembly GCF_963971535.1. Lineage (NCBI taxonomy): Eukaryota > Metazoa > Chordata > Actinopteri > Aulopiformes > Paralepididae > Notolepis > Notolepis coatsorum. The sequence continues at coordinate 51,169,200 of NC_140171.1, read as the reverse complement.
TACCACTAGGTGAAACTAGGGTTGCACATTTTACAAATCTATGCTCAATGGGTCTCATTCCCGAACGAAGTTACGACAAAATATTTCGTCTTAGCCAGATTTCGGCCCATTTAAGACATATTAGGGCTGGGAGTGGGAGTCCCCAAACTTTCCTGAGATCTTATTTGATCGTGGCTGAGAGCAGATTTAAGAGTGCTGAGGAGCACACTTAAATATGCTCTCAGCCCACGATCAAATCTCATGATTGATTGACTAATTTAAAATGTTATTATAACTTGACAGACTGTGTTCTCATAGTGATTCCTTCATGTCAACGCTACAGGCCTCCTTGGAATTAATTACTTAATCATAATTAAAATAAATATGACAATATTTGTACGATAAGAAATTACGCATTTGATGTCGGAAAAATGAATAATATGGATTCATCTGATCACAGGGCAGCTGCTTAACCATATCTGAACCAGCTATTTTGGACAAATGTATAATTACTTTAATTACTCAGATATTCAAACACAATTATGCAATTATTGTGAAATGATTGAAAATAATAATAATTTAATGCCTTCTGTGGAATTTGTATTTCTTATTTGTTACACATCTGTTTTAATGATTAATTATATACATTTGAAGGAATGCAGGTCAACATGCAATGTATCCCATTGATTGGTATACAATGGGACAGACCTTTGTTTGTTTGATTGATTGATTGATTGAAAACTTTATTAACAGATTGCAGAATGGGTACAGTACAGTACAGCTCAATTACATAAGGGGATGCAGACCAGAGAAAGAATTTCATCTTGTTTACATCAGGGTCCCCCATTTTCAATTCATCATAACATATATGACACGACACAGATAGACAGTACTGCTACATCTATACATTTATGACATACCAGATTTGCAAATACAGTACTGTTTGTGATACAAAAAGAGTCCAGAAAAGAGAGTACATTTGACGTAGAAACTGTTGGAGGAGGTTGGGTAGGAGGGGTGGGTGGGGGATAGACTTACACTGTACAAGCAAAACTGTACATTGGAATATTGACAAAACCATACTTGGTAATTTACTGTACATTGGAGGGGGTTGATATAGCTATAAACCTGCATTCCTTCGAATATATCATTAATCAATTAAACTTATATTGAAATACACTATATAGCCTATACACCAACACTGAAATGACAGTGGATAAATAAATAAGAACTAAAGCTAATCGGTGGAAATAGACTGCATTAATATTCCATAACAAGTCTTGTGTGCGCCTACGAATGAACAGTAGCCTATAGGCTTAATTATGGAATAATAAGCCATACTGCGTTCATTCATTACGCCCGCCGTAGGCTATATATATTATATGTCATTCATTCATTCATATACAGTACTGCGCGCGCACGTGTGTGTGTGCGCGCGCGCTGTGGCAGGTGTGTACCGCGAGCTGTATATGATGCCAATACATTAATCGAATCTAGTTTTGATGGGCGCAAGCGTAATTACGAAACCTAGCCGCATTTCTCGGAGACGCTCTCTGATTGGCACTGACTGACGCTAGGTTTCGTAATCACGCGGCTTGCAAGACTCGCAAAGCACTTCCGCCATTCCATTTCACACAGCTGCGTCACCAGTTGCCTTATAAGGAGCTATGGAGGCGGTGTTTTGTATGCAAATGAGCTGAACGGGAACGCGCTTTGGAGTTTAAGACAGAATGCCATTCTCCAAGCAGATATCAGATAATATAATTTGTGCAACCTTTTCAGCCACTTAAGACATATTACCAGCACGTTCAGGACTCAGAGTGTACTTGTCATAGATTATGTCTCAGTGGTTCCAAGATAAGTCTTCCAGAATATATCTTTGAAAAATGTTCGGGAATGAGACCCAATTATCTTTACTTTACTTTACACTGGTTTACATGGATCTTTAACGTTGAATATTAAGCTTGAATTGCCAAATTTAGATGATGAATAAAACATTGAAGCTTGTAAATGCATGCACGATGACAACCATAGAACAACGCGCACTGACCCTCTGCACTGCAGGCTGTTTCTCCCCTCCCCCTCCCCTGCCTTACTACAGGTGCCGGGTGTCCCTAAAACAAAACTATGATAATTATATCATGTTTGTAACACAGCAGCGTCATTACAATTTTACAGTTTTCTTTCGTTTTCATGTTCGCCCAATAATGTTAACCAATGGAATGACACACACAGACACACATCAAGTTTCGACTTTCTCCGCGGACTTTCTCAGTCACAGCTGATCAAATTGTTTTAAAAAAAGCACTACTGTACATACTTTTGGACTGATCATCTGAGCTCCTCTCCAGTTGCTGCTACTGTGTTTAAATCCAAAATATTGATAAATCCGCTGCCATTGTTGTGTAACATGTTATCTGTTCTCTAGTTTTCTTCAGTCTTGGCTTCACATGAAGTTAAATCCTCTCTACAAGTGAAACTGAAACTAAGTTGTTGCATAAGTTGTTAAGGGGGGGCAATTCATTTACTCATTGGATGCCTGAACACAGAATGACACCATTATCACTGACTACCACGGCAAGCCTATAGAATATCATTCTATTTAATAATAATAATTATAATAATAATTATAAATATTGGCACAATGGTCGTCTCTTTGAAGCTCACTGGAACGACGGCCTGCTGCAGTGATGCGTTGAATATGTCTGTGAACACATGTCCGCAAAGGGCTTAAAGACACGGTGAAATTCCGTCTGGGCCAGCTGCCTTCCCTGCTTTCACCTTCTTGAAGATTCTGCGGACCTCATACTCTGACAGTTGTAGTATGCGTTCCTCTGGTTGGATGGTCAGTTTGTTGATTTCTGCAGTGTTCGCAGCGGGGTTGTGTTGGTGGTCCACGATGAGCTCCTTGGTTTTCTTGGTGTTGAGGACCAGGTTGTTGTAGCCAGGTGCTAGACCTCCTGCTCGTAGGCCAACTCATTGTTGTTTTTGATGAGACCCACCACTGTTGTGTCGTCTGCAAACTTGGTGTTGGTGCCATGTAGTGACACTCGGTGGTCAGAACATTTTCTTTTTTTCTTTTTTATCCAAGCTGGAAGCTGGAAGCTATTCCCATCAGCTTTACATAAAAAACAGATATGGTACTCAGACGTATCGATTGGTTTCACAAAACCCTTCCTGGATCATCGCCCACTCCTACACTCTCATACCCCATAACGAGGAAGCTCTTCATGGCAGTTCTAATGAGCGGGTCATTAACAAGCCATTATGATGTCATAGAGCTCCGAGAGCCTTCCACGGCCAGTGCAGTGAGTCATCAGGTGATGGAAATACAAGATGAAATGTCATTCCTCCAGTGTGATTGAGTGACTCATGTGATGACCCTCCCCCACATTGTTGTTTGCTTGCTCTGCTCTGTGTCCCTGTTTCACAGGATTGGTGGGGTGAGCTGGCAGAGCAGAGCTGGGGGAGGGTCCTCAAGCTAATTGGGGCACACCTGGGTCGGTGTGTCCCAGTCGGATATAGAGGGAGGCTTCCTCTATATCCTCTATATCGGTCGATCTCTCCACCTGTTTGCTTCCTTTTGTTTGTTTGGACACTTACTTTGGTTTTACACTTACAACATGCATGCTGCACATACACTCTCATCCACACACTGCTTACACACTGATACTCATTCATATTGGCTGATAATTAGTATAATTTAATAAATTATTTGGTTATTTCTTAAATTGTGCCTGTGTCTCCCCTTTCTTGTTGTGAGCTTGAGCCAGCTCGTAACACTCAGAACAGATTGGATGACTTGCTGCCGTGGCCTTTTGTTTTGACAATGAAATCCAGCCATATCTGAGAGGGAAAAATGTATAATTCAGCTATGGATGGCTACATGATCCATTTGTTTTGATCATTGACAGTGCAGTTTATTATATGCTATAGCTGTATTCAATATTAATTGTTGGTAGATATATTCTGAATACACATTTTCTGCTTGTTTGTGTATCTTGAAATATTTGTGTTTATTCATAGTTAAGAGTTGGTTCTGTTTTTTTCCTCATCCTAAGGCTGTGATCAGATTGGATACCATTTTCTTGTGCACAAACGCGGGGTGCAACGGTGTACATAGAGAATCGAAAGTGCACAGGAGCGATACCCCTGATTACCGTTGCTACCTCAGCTAATGTTACATACTAGCTAACACTAACGTTGGCTACTATTGATATGTTTTCAACATTGACAGCTGTTGATTTCTCTTCAGATACCTCCAATTTGTAATCCATCCCCTTGGTTGATTTGATTGGTCCATCAGCAAGAAGGTGACATTGGGTAATCCGTAAGGCTACTGGGTTGCAAATCATACATTGTATCAGATATTATAATGACTTTCATAGACTTTGTGCTATCTAGGTTAACCAGTCACATGCTTAACCGGCCTATAAAGCTCATATATATATAAAATGACATTATATTTAATAACAACACTACTGTTCAGAAGAATATTAATATATTAGAGGTTAGGCTACGGGTGACCTAATCAGAAGGCAGTATGGAGACAAGGGACATGTTAATGCCAACAACATGAGTTAACTTGGTTATGTAGGAAGGCAAGACAAGCATTATAGGGCAGAGCACTTTTGCTTGGTACCATGGTGTCTCAAAAACATGTTGAATTATTGAGAGAGAACCTCTTCCTGTTTAGTTCCAGTTGGCTTGACTGGGAGGACGACAATGATTGAGCACAGGCAAACGTTTGCACACACACACACACACACACGCACGCACGCACGCACGCACGCACGCACGCACGCACGCACGCACGCACGCACGCACGCACACACACACGCACACACACACACACACACACACACACACACACACACACACACACACACACACACACACACACACACACACACACACACTAACATTAACATACACACATACACACATATTCAAAGAGAGTGTGCATCTCTTGTATTCTTTCAAATCAAGCTCTCCATGTTGACCTAAGGGGAGACTTGAACATAAAGGCTGGGTGTTGTGCTATTGCATTGCTATTGCACACACAAACACACACACACACACACACACACGCACGCACGCACGCACGCACGCACGCACGCACGCACGCACGCACGCACGCACGCACGCACGCACGCACGCACGCACGCACACACACACACACACATACACACACACACACACACACACACACACACACACACACACACACACACACACAAACTGTACACTGTACACTGTAGCACACATGCTTCTACTGTCCATGTTCCTGCTGACCCATGAACAGGTCTGAACATGCTGGGTCTTGTACTGGGTTCTACAGGGAACACAACCATCCACCCCCTTCTTGTCACCCTGTTGGAGAGAGAGAGAGAGTGAGAGAGAGAGAGAGAGAGAGAGAGAGAGAGAGAGAGAGAGAGAGAGAGAGAGAGAGAGAGAGAGAGAGAGAGAGAGAGAGAGAGAGAGAGAGAGAGAGAGAGAGAGAGAGAGAGAGAGAGAGAGAGAGAGACACACACACACACACACACACACACACACACAGAGATCTAACATCCAAGGGTGGTATGTCCATGGGTTAAAGAGCATCTGGCTGTGGTAATGAATAATATATATTATTTATTTAAAAAACTCAAAATCGATTAATCAAATCCAAAAATGTATTCATATTCACGTTTTTGTAATTGATGACTTATTTCTAAGAAGTCAGACCAGTCTTATTGTTGTTGTCGTTAGCAGAACACAGGCTGCTCCCTTGTTGAAGGCAAGTGTTCAATGAAGGACACACATGTCCCAGGGAAGGAGCTTGAAAATGATGGTGAAATATTTTGAAGAAACTACAAATGAGAATTCACATCTTATGCTTAATGCTACCATCATGGCTATCATCATGGCCATCATCATGGCCATCATCATGGCCATCATCATGGCCATCATCATTCATGGCTATCATCATGGCTATCATCATGGCTACCATCATGGCTACCATCATGGCTATCATCCAGAGATAAAGGAAGTGGGGCAAACATTCCAGTCAACAAACTTTTCTGAACTTCCAAGCAAACTCTGAACAGATGAAGAAAATAACTCCATAGCCTGAGCTGTTTGAGATGAGACTGTTACACACATAACGTTACCGACCTGGTAATACTGATAATGTTGCGAACATGATAACATTAGCTGGGCAACTTGGAAGTATAATAAGAACTCTGAAGCTGCCCTCTGTGTCCAACACGGTCTCGTCAGAAAACGCAAATAAAGTACTAATCGACCAGAGGAAAAAAGGTATCGTATAAGTAATTATATTTACGTTTAATTGATTGATTAATTGAAAACTTTATTAACAGATTGCAGAATGGGTACAATACAGTACGGCTCAATGCACACAATTGTTAAGGGGATGCAGACCAGAGAAAGTCTTGTTTACATCAGGGTCCCCCATTTTCAATTCATCATATCGACAAAAGTCCAAGACAAACAACACAACCAGGAGTTGAACCAACAATGATTGTGGTCATGGGCGAGTGTTCTCACCACTAGACTAAGCAACCCATCCACCCACCCTAATACATACAAAGCAATACTATGATGATGGTTAATTTTAACATTTAATGGTTATGGGTTAGGGTTAGTGTAACTGAGGGGTACAATTCCCTGACTGTATTAAATAAGTATGGTATCATTAAACCACTACTGCGTTATGTACATTACTACTGGCCATACAGTACACAGGTATATGAGATGAACACATCCACAATAACACGGTTTCACACAAATACTCGTTTAGAAGAATATTTATTAGCAGCACGAAGATTATCTTACATTACTTTACTTATCAAGATTGAGAATTGCGCTTGTAAGGCGAAGAATGTGCATGAATAGGTCAAGAGCGTAAGTCCATGAGCAGATTACGCAGGAGATAATTAATACCACCTGTATCATAAGAATTATATATGGTCACAAGTCGGTTGGTGCGCCTGCGCAGTAGAATCAGGAAGTGTCGGGGGCAGCGTGAGCCTCCCACGCGTTACTCCTCGACACTGAGAGATCGAGCTGTGCAGGTGAAAAGATGCGACTGCTGTTACCTCAAGTACCGGAGGGGACTTGTGCTATGTATGACTTAGTCCACATTGCAGCCGGCTTGTGGGAGGCAAGAAACAGCGTTCGTGACAGGGGAGGGTTGAATTGGATGATACGAAATTGGGATGGGAGAAAATATAGAAAAATGGGAGAAAAAGTGGATAAAAAAAAATAAAAAATTATATATGGTCCACTAGTAGGGCAGCTGGAGATACTAAGAGGGTCCCTCCGGTTGTAAGCCAGCAGGGGGCAGGAATGTTCGAATGCAAAAGTCTGGATCAACGGGGAATCAATAAGCTCCAGCTACGGGAGGCGGTACATTACTCCCTTGATCGGCAGACGAAAGCAGCAGCTATAATCCAAGTATGCGTGCAGCATAGGTGAAAGCCAGCCAGCCTCTCCTAGAGACGGGCTCGAGTGATGCTCCTCACGGGTAAATCCCACACAGCAGTGGGTGTAGACCGGTTCTCTGATCCAGCAGCCACGGTACCAAAGCAATATAATAATCCAGCCGGAAAGGGCTCTGCATTCACCGGTGTAGATTCTCCGGTGCACGGTACTTCACATTAACTAGGTCGAACTTGACGTTATTACACTAAGCTCTGACACTTTCACTATCCTATTCGCACACGGTTATAAGTGCTCTATTTAGACGCAAAGTTGCTCACTTCACTTGGTCGTTGACTCGTGATGAAGGCTTTAACGTTTTGAGGGTAACACGTTTCTAGGTTAACTAACTGCTGTATCCACCTGCAACGTATTTATACGTACGGTGAACAATCTAGTGCCAACCTTATTTCTGTCTCGTATTCTTGCGCAGAGCCGGTCATGTCCAGGCATGTCTTGGCGGTGACTTTGAACTAGACATTGGGGGGTATGGCCGTGGCGCCTAGGGGATCGCTTCCAATAGGAGAACGAATATTATGGTCTGTCCTGTACCAGGTAAAGGGATATTCCGTGTATATGTACAAAGAATATACAAGGGATATCAAACGATATACAAATAGTATACATGGGATCTCAAGCAATAAATATATATATTCGGTTTAATCTGACCCTTTGTAACAGTTAGGGTTAGGGTTAGGGTTAGGGTTAGGCTTAGGTTTAGGTTTAGGGTTAGTGTGTCTCGGTAGTCTTGAGGTAAAGGCACTTGCCTCCTGTGCGAGCACCCCAGGTTTGTCCCCAGTAGGGGGATGCAATTAAAAAAAATTCTAATTACGTCAATATACTACTTATGGATAAGATTACGTACAATATGTAGCTTTTTCCTGTGGTCCATTAGTACTTTATTTACATTTTTCTTTTTAAATTTCTTTTTTATGTTTTTGGTAGATTTTTTTTATTGTTTTTACTACCGGGCAGTCCGGTAGAGAGAGAGAGAGAGAGGAAGAATGGGAGACAGAGCGGGGGGAAGATATTCGGCAAAGGACACCGGGTCCGGGAATCGAACCCGGGTCGGCCGCTTCGTGACGCAGCACGTTACATGGTTCGCCACTTGGGCGCCCCTTTATTTACATATTTTAAGCAAGACCAGGCTGCTCTGTGTCACAACTGCTGGAGCAGACCACTGGCTTCTTCCACCACAACCACATCATTAATCATGCCCCAGAAACAGAGGCTACTGGAGCTGCCAACCCCACAAGCTGAAGATCCACATGGACATGTATGGAACTGCGTGTTTGAGATGGTTCACATTTGATACAGTGTGAATTTATTTCTTTGAGACTTTCTGCCACAGTCAATGGGAAAAGTAACTCAAAACAGCAACCTAGAATCGATTTTGAATCGACAATCCATTTTGAATTGATAATTGATTGTGAATCGATAACTGATTTTTAATCGACAGATGATTTTGTATTGAATCGTGCCGCCTAAGAATCAAAATCGAATCGAAAGGTGAGATTTCCCCCGAAGCGTGCACCCCTATAATTATTGTATGCTGTCTGTCTGTACAAGCCGTGAGATCCACCAGGCTGTTCCACTCCCAGGCTGTTAGGATGTACGACACATTTACAATAATCATGGCTGACTGTGGGTCTCTGTACTGTCCAGAGCTTCTGAAAATGTTATGACCTAAAAAAGTACAAGTGACATATTATTAAAACCAGACAGGGATGGAGATGAACAGGCCAACAGAAAGAGAGAACAATAAAAAGCACGACAGTCCCTCAAGCATGAATGTGCACATAGCGTTATATGTATGGACTGCCATACAAGCATGCACACATGCACACACACACACGCACATGCACACACTGAGTTCAACAGTTAGAGGTGGGGATAGAGAGCCCAGCGGGGGCCCAGATGTCTGAATTATACATGGCTCCATTTGCAGTGGCCTCTCTCACTCTCTCAGTCCTGCAGGTCAAGGTTTGTGTACCATCAGTCACATGTACTGTGAGGGACTGCAGTGGCCTTAAACCTTGCTGTGAGGAGGCGGCCATGCGAAGGAAAAATGCAGTCAGAGTCAGGTTGCCATCACCCAGTGGTTGGTTTTTTATTCTATTTGTTCTTTTGCTCCCCAGTGGGAAAAAACGGGAAAAAACATATTTTAACATAAATACAAAAATAATACAAAATGATTAAACTTTCTTTTAACAAATATAAACAACTAGGCCCTTGGCTAAGGGACCTAGGTCTTAGTACGGCTGTGTCTCGCTTCCAAGCCTGTCATTACTTCTCCCTGAGAGGAGCCTCCATCCCTGGCTTTATGCTGGAAGCTCCTCCTACAGGGACAAACCAAAAACAAACAATCAATTAATCAATACAGACATCAATTTACACATCCAATAACTCTAGACAACATGGATACATTACTCCATCATGATCTATCATCACCAAACACTAAACAGTGTTTAGGGCGCTTCATAAACCTATTCCCCTCTCGTTATGAAAATCCCCCCCCCCTGTACTCTACCACACTTGGTTCCTTCCAAATCTCCCCTCCAGAAAAGGCCCTGGCCTCTCCGAGTTCTGGTTGGGCAGCCAGAGATCCTACAAGGAACCAAGTGGGAGCACAGACAAATGGTATTTATCAACAAATGCATGTACTTTAATTCTACATAACATGTTATGCTTTAAACCAAACCTGTATTACAAAACAACATAACAAAACAAACTAGGCCGAAGGCCTAAACTAAATGTTTGGCCGCATGACCACATGTGGGGACCAGGGCTAAACCAATTAAGACTGTGAGGCAACCAGCATAGGGCATGGGGTAGCCCCATGACACTTGCCAACTGTGTATTGTAATGAAATAAAATTAGAAAGGTACACTCAGTAGAGTGCAAATCTCCACCAGGTACAGGTAGCAATATTATAGACCAATGAAAGCAGATCTCCCGGCATGAAGCAGGGATAGAGTAAACAGGATGTGACAGATGTTATTTGATCGAACCCTGATGGAAATTTTGATTTGTGTTATGCCACACAATTATTTTTGTTTGTAGCGCCCCCTACAGTGCTCCTGTGATGGTTGTTACCTTTGGTCTATGTATGTGACACCCATTTGAAGCTCATTGGTCAATATCTTAAAAAGATTTAAGATAAATGTAAAAAAAAAGTATAATAAAAGAAAAAGGCAGAAAGTCCAATATGGCTTACGTACGGAAGCGTATTGCTGCCACACCAGAAAAAAAATATATATCTGTATCACGTTATAACATAAAGGTTTCACGTTATAACGTGATAACTTCTTGTTTTAACATAAAACGTTTAACTTCTTGTTATAACATAAAGGTTTCACGTTATAACGTGATAACATCTTGTTTTAACATAAACCGTTTCACGGTATAACAAGAAGTTATCACGTTACAACGTGAAACGTTTTATGTTAAAACAAGAAGTTATCACGTTATAACGTGAAACCTTTATGTTATAACGTGATACAGATATATTTTTTTTCTGGTGTGGCAGCAATACGCTTCCGTACTTACGTCATGGGTCCTTGAGACAGATCTGTAGTGTGGGGATTGATGGATGTCTGTACCAAGTTTTGTGTAAATCAGACTTATGAGGTAGGAGTTATTCAATTCCAAATTGTAACCTTTATTTATAGCGCCCCCATCAGGCCAATTGAGATAATATTCCATGAGCCACATCCCTGGCCTGCTGTCAGCCTATCTGGCAAGTGTCATACACCACAGCCTTTGAGTTGGCGAGCTACGCTGAGCGCCCACACACATACACACACCTTGTTCCACCCTGTGACAGAATCACACACACGCACGCATGTGCGCACACACCTCACATAGACAGGATTCTCGGATAGTGTGCACGCATATTTCTTTAGCGCAGCAGCTCGTGCAGGTAGGTTGTAACTCAGTCTCGTGATTCAGCGGGTATCATTGATTGGCTCGAGCACGGTATGTTTATGAACAAGAAACCTGTCTATAGGGAAAAAATTTATAGGAGCATGTTATTACATTTACATTTAGTCATTTAGCTGATGCTTTTATCCAAAGCGACTTACAAGTTCTGTACGACAAGTCATCAGGAAGGGCACAACTCTATCAGCTGAGTAACAATGTTCATCAAAGTGTCGAGTGCTACAGTGTAGGTTAGTTTATTAGGACAAGTGCATGACAGTAAGGTTAGTTAGGGTTAGATTTGAATCTATCTATCTATCTATCTATCTATCTATCTATCTATCTATCTATCTATCTATCTATCTATCTATCTATCTATCTATCTATCTATCTATCTATCTATCTATCTATCTATCTATCTATCTATCTATCTATCTATCTATCTATCTATCTATCTATCTATCTATTTATTTATTTATTTATTTATTTATTTATTTATTTTTATTATTTCAGATAATGGTTGAAGAGGTGCGTCTTTAGTCGACGGCGAAAGATTGGATGGGTTTCGGCTGTGCTAACTGGGGTGGGTACTTCATTCCACCATTGTGGGGCAAGGACTGAGAATAGGCGACATCTCTTTGATGACCCTCCCGGAGCTCGGATAGGAGTAGGTCTGAGGCGGCCAGAAGATGCAGAGCGTAGGGGTCTTGAGGGTGTGTAGTTAAATACCCTTGACCGGAGGTAGGCAGGAGCGGTTCCCATTGCCGCATGGTATGCCAGGTCGAGGGCTTTGAAGCAGATTCGTGCAGCAATGGGGAGCCAGTGCAGGTCCCTAAGAAGTGGGGTGACATGGGCCGACTTCGGTAGGTTTGAGGTCAGGTGAGCCGCTGCATTCTGAATGAGTTGAAGAGGCTTGGTGGCAGTGGCTGGGAGTCCAGCAAGCAGTGCGTTGCAGTAGTCGAGGCGGGAGATGACTGTTGATTGGACGAGGAGTTGGGTGGCTTCTTTTGTCAGAAAGGGGCGGATCCTTCTGACGTTGCTCAGGAGGAATCTGCAGGTTCTGGTTGTCGCTGCGATGTGAGCAGAGAAGTTCAGCTGGTCGTTGAGGACAACACCAAGGTTCTTGGTGGTCGGGGACGCGGTCACAGCTGCATTCTCGACTGTGATGGAAAGGTCGGTCAAGGGGGAGGATTTGGCCGGCAGGTGGAGCAATTCTGTTTTGCTTAGGTTCAGTTTGAGGTGGTTGGTCGTCATCCAGGCGGAGATGTCAGACAGACAAGCCGAGATCCGCTCAGAGACGTGGATATCTGAGGGAGGGAAGGAGAGGAAGAGTTGAGTATCATCAGCATAACAATGATACGAGAAGCCACGAGACGTGATAATGTTACCCAGTGATTTAGTGTAGAGGGAGAAGTGAAGGGGTCCTAGGACCAAGCCCTGGGGGACACCCGTCCGCAGGGGGGCGGGTGGCCGACAGGGTCCCTCTCCATGACACTTGGTAGGAGTGGTCATTGAGGTATGATGTCAGCCATGTTATATAACTGTGTCGTGTCTTTCTGGTCTCTCTATATGTCTTCACCTGTGGGGCACCTGGAGATGTTGGAACTTAACGAAAACCCACTGTAAGATGTTGTTATTGTAGCCTGTGAATAAACACCATGATGGATCTGTGAGGTTACCCTCCTACCAGCTTGTCTGAAGTTGTGCCCAGAGAGCATCAGGAAAGCTCCACTCCCACCTCTGTCTGCCATCAAAGAAACGCCTCCTCCTTTCTGGTCCGCTCGGCCTCTACTCTCTTTCCCTACTCCAGCATCCTGCAGCTTGCTCTCGAAGCCCACGAAGAGCACTCACAGATGTGCATAACGGAATAATTTAGTCTCTGGCTCCTTTGTGGATGCTTAAAAATAAATGATGAAATGTTGGACCTCGTTTTTTCCACTGATGTCTTTTGTGATGTATTCTTTACTGTACATGTTGAAGTTAGTTTAAAAGTCTGATCAGTGATCCAAACGTAAACAAATGGGTATCCCTGCCACCAAAGAAATTATAATCTTGATACAATGACTAATACTAGACAACAGGTAAATGTGAGGTTTTAATTGTATTTGCTAGTAAGTTTTATTTACATTGGGTTAAGAAACATACAAATGCCGTATTTCCCCACATTGATATGGTCCAAGAAGGGATTGGGGCACATATATGTTCAATACACATGTTCTCTACCCAGCAGGATGATTGATGAAGAGAGAGAAGAGGAAGAAAAGCACCTTGATAGAAACCTCTTTTATGTTGTTTATCTTTGTCATCTTTCCTATATGGATGCTATAGAATCACCCCAGCAGCACACCCGCTGAGCCTCAGTAGGGAATGATTGCACAGTCCTTTGAAATAGCAACAGCGATTAATGCCAACATTATGGCTAATATTGAGCTTTCCCTTCATTTTAATCTCTTAGCTCTCCACAGGAGGCATCTATATGTGATGTGTGTGTGTGTGTGTGTGTGTGTGTGTGTGTGTGTGTGTGTGTGTGTGTGTGTGTGTGTGTGTGTGTGTGTGTGTGTGTGTGTGTGTGTGTGTGTGTGTGTGTGTGTGTGTGTGTGTGTGTGTGTGCCTTAATGTTATTTAAAGCCCCAATTCATTATTATTATTGTATTATTGTATTCATTCATTTATTATTGTTACTATTTTATTTAGATTTGTTTTATATATATGAATTAAGCATAGTCTATACTGTGCATATATTCTTGAACGGTTTTACTGAAAAACCACAGCAATGAAATAGATTGTTGGGCTCTTTGGTGGGACTATCCTTCTGTTTGAGCTCTGTGATGCGGCTATCCTTCTGTTTGAGCTCTGTGATGGGGCTATCCTTCTGTTTGAGCTCTGTGATGGGGCTATCCTTCTGTTTGAGCTCTGTGATGGGGCTATCCTAAAGTTTGAGCTCTGTGGTGGGACTATCCTCCTGTTTGAGCTCTGTGATGGGGCTATCCTCCTGTTTGAGCTCTGTGATGGGGCTATCCTTCTGTTTGAGCTCTGTGGTGGGGCTATCCTTCTGTTTGAGCTCTGTGGTTGGGCTATCCTTCTGTTTGAGCTCTGTGGTTGGGCTATTCTTCTGTTTGAGCTACTGTATGTGGTGGGGCTATCCATCTGTTTGAGCTCTGTGGTTGGGCTATTCTTCTGTTTGAGCTATGTGGTGGGACTATCCTTCTGTTTGAGATATGTGGTGGGACTATCCTTCTGTTTGAGCTCTGGAATGGGACTATCTTTCTGTTTGAGATCTGTGATGGGGCTACCCTCCTGTTTGAGCTCTGTGATGGGGATACTTTTCTGCCTCTGCTGTTGCGTAAATTAGCTCAGATATAAACATGTCCCACTATGTCTCTTCAGTTGAACCTTTATTAATCGTCCTCTGCATGTGACCCATCATAACTGTTTCTAGGAGTAGTGGGTAACCACACAGTGCAGCGCCCAGGGACTGACTCCAGTTGTAAAGCCAGACCTAGCATGCATGTCTTTTGGTGTGGGAGGAAACAGGAGTACCCAGAGGGAACCCACACAAACACCGGGAGAACATACGTACACCTTTCGACACAGAAAGGCACCCTGCTAGGGGTTTGAATCCAGGACCTTCTTGCTGTGAGGCAACAGTGTTTACCACTGTGCCACTGTGCCTCCCCAGCAGTTTGACTCACTCCTATACTGTATACACTTCAATACACACACAGTCCCCCAGATAAAGCTGTGGCTGACCCTGCTGCTGTGGGGTGAAAACAATTATGTACATATTACAGTATACATACATATTACATATTACATACATATTACATATTACATACATATTACATTATACATTCATATTACATATTACATACATATTTAGTTCTTATTCTGAACCCAGCACAGTGTTGCTCTTTCTCATTTTGTTTGTGACTTTCCATTTTCATAACTTGGCTTATTATTAAGTCATAGAGGATGATCTAATAGACAGCACAGGCGGCAGAGGATTTCCAAGCGGGACTTTATATAAATTATAATACATATAGCACAACATTTCCTATTAGGATTTGCTCTCCATGCCTTTTGGCAAAAATCCCACATAATATTGGTGCATGAATCGCCGCCTGTAGAATGGATTTCCAACTCCGTTTGACATTTCAATTTTCCACAGCCTCCATTATAAGGAGTCTGCCCCATTGTACACAACACACTCCATAGCAGTATGTTATGGAGGCCTAATAGCCTGCCGGCCGTTTCCATATTTCATCTGTACACCGGCCTTGAGCAGGGAACTAAGTGTTTCACGTTCCGTTGTCTAAATCAAATCACACGCTCCTATATGAAGAGAGACAGGCGGATACGGAGTTCGTAAACCACTGTCAGCTGGAGAAAAGGAATTATTGCTGTGTGTTGGTGTGGATACTCTGATTATAATAACTCACACGGGCCAGGGGAGGGGGGGGGGGGGGCACTCTGCCACTCTCCTCTATGGTAGATATGGCTCCTTACAGGGAAATCAATGAATGGGGACTCCCGGATCAAACACAGTGTGTGTTTGTGTCTGTGTGTCATAGAGAGAGAGTGAGAGAGAGAGACAATGAGAAGGATCCCAACATTCCTACAGTATATATCCTTACCTCTCACTCTCACAATATCTCTCTCTCTCCCTCTCTCTCTCTCTCTCTCTCTCTCTCCTCTCTGTTCTGCATCTTGTCTAAAATGTCCTCGTCTTCTTCATCTCCTCTCATTCTCTTGCATCTCTACTGTATTTCATGTACATTCATTTGTCTTCTACTCTCTCTCACCATCACCCTCTGTTCTTCCTGTCACCCCCTCACCACCCCCACCCCCACCCTCACACTCACCCCCATCCCACCCTCACCCCACCCCAATTATGGTAATATTCACACTCATCAAACACCACAGGGGCCGTTGAGAATACTGTGTTTATAGCTTTATCACCATAAATAAAGCCATTCATCTTCCAACCAGGGAAGCTGCTCAATGTGTGCTATTTGCATACAGAGGGATTTACTGCTATTGTGGACTGGACAGCAGAGAGAAACCTGGCTAAAGGCTTATCTAAACAAAACCACTCACCATCTCAGGTTGAGCTGTTGCCACAGAGAAACACTGCTTAGCATAATATATCAAAACAATAATCATAGGATTATGTTTGATTTTGAAGCTTCTTCTGCTTTTATTTGATAATGATGACACACACACACACACCCACCACACATAGGAAACAGCACCTGTAAGCAGATGGGTCCCGTTGCCCCAAACCATTACTTTGTCATCAGCTCTGCTCTCCACAGCTTTATTGTCAAGACCCTGGCTTCATAGTTTGGGACCAGGAATGTGTCGCAGGCCTGTGTGTGGTGGGTTCCCATTATAACAGTAGTAATATGTCTTCATGAGCCTGTGTCACAAGGCAACTGTCACAGTGTGAGACAGAACTCAATTGAGAACTTTCCCCAGGAATTCAAGCACTAAAGGCTCACCACTGACTTTCTACTGTCCATGGACCTGTCACTACATCTAAATCAAGCACTAAAGGCTCACCACTGACTTTCTACTGTCCATGGACCTGTCACTACATCTAAATCAAGCACTAAAGACTCACCTGACTTTCTACTGTCCATGGACCTGTCACTACATCTAAATCAAGCACTAAAGACTCACCACTGATTTTGTACTGTCCATGGACCTGTCACTACATCTAAATCAAGGACTAAAGCTATCTACCATATTTACTTTCTCTCAGTCTAAGAGTGCAAGTGCCAGACAGACAAGCACTCAAAGCAGCTATGAAGCTTCTACTGGGCCTATTATTAGCTCCATATCAACCACAGGCAGTGATGAGCGGTGAAGTACAGTACAGCGCTATAGGCTCCAACATGTACACAGTGTCCTCTTCTAGTCATCCCTAGATAAACATCTCTTGTCCACATTAGCTCTGCCCACGCTGCCTAGCGCTAAAGACTGCACAGCTCTGCCCACGCTGCCTAACGCTAAAGACTGCACAGCTCTGCCCATGCTGCCTAGCGCTAAAGACTGCACAGCTCTGCCCACGCTGCCTAGCGCTAAAGACTGCACAGCTCTGCCCATGCTGCCTAGCGCTAATGACTGCACAGCTCTGCCCACGCTGCCTAGCGCTAAAGACTGCACAGCTCTGTCCCCCATTTTCAATTAATCATAACATACATGGGGGACCCTGATGTAAACAAGACGAAAGTCTTTCTCTGGTCTGCATCTCCTTAATAATTGTATGTATTGAGCTGTAGTGCAGCGGTTCTCAACAGGGGTGCCGCGGCACCCTAGGGTGCCGCAGAGAGCTGCCAGGGGTGCCTTGAGATAATAATGAAAAAAGACAAGACAAGACAAGACAAGACAAAACAAGACAAGACAAGACAAGAGAAGAGGGCAGAAAGGTGAGAAAGGAGGAAAGATATATTTTATATTATCTATAGCTCATAGTACTCTAGCTGACACATACATAACATACTGTATTTAGAACGTGAACGAAAAGCACCTATGCTATAAATTACTACTCAACTAGAGAATGAAAGAGAGAGAGAGAGGGAGGGAGGGAGGGAGAGAGAGATATTGTGAAAAAGGGATAGAAAACAGTAAATATTATTTCCTTTCATTGAAGAAATATTGCATTTATTTCAAATTCAAAGACATTCGCACAAAAAAGAAAGGCAAAAGTAATTTGTATAAATGTGTTTTGCTGTTGCTTCAGTGTGAGTTGTGACATAATTGCAACAGATTGTGTAAAATAAAAATGTAAAAGCTATTTCATTTAGAAGCTGATACTATAATTTGACAATGACAATTCGATTCCTGGTCAAGTAATAAAAAATGCATGCGTTGAATCTGTGTGTGTGTGTGTGTGTGTGTGTGTGTGTGTGTGTGTGTGTGTGTGTGTGTGTGTGTGTGTGTGTGTGTGTGTGTGTGTGTGTGTGTGTGTGTGTGTGTGTGTGTGTGTGTGTGTGTGTGTGTGTGTGTGTGTGTGTGTGTGTGTGTGTGTGTGTGTGTGTGTGTGTGTGTGTGTGTGTGTGTGTGTGTGTGTGTGTGTGTGTGTTGCAATAATGCTAGCTTAATTAAAATAATATGACAAGATGAAAGAAAATGTATAGCCATGCAATTGGATGATAGAATCCTCTGATGAATTAATACGTGTAAGTGCTATTTCAGGATGGACCATTCGAGTTTGATTTAATCCAGTATTTACCAGGTCAACCAATCGCCTTAGAGAACGTTAATCAAGAGAACATTTAGAGATCACACAAATTCTAATTACAAAGCAAGAACAATCTGTCCTGATTCACTACAAGCACAAACAGACATTCCATCCGTCTCAATTCTAATTGGCTATGACATAAAAGAAGCAACAGCATGTGATCGGCTGTGACCAGGTCGATGAATCACGCTGTATAGAGTATGACAGTTGTCAGTCAATGCATGGGCAGGCTTGATTGGCTTTCACATGGGTGTGTTCAGTCTAGCACGGAATGTGTACAGACGGCTCTAGTCAGCTCTGCTGTTTGCAGAAAGTCCCAAATTCATTAGCGTCCATGTCATACGTCAGCTCTCATGCTCCAGTCCTGCAGAACTACTGGATGTGCCACTTTTTCCATTTCAACCCAGCTCTAACACACCTCGAAATGTAATGATCCAGACTGAATGTAGAATTTGTTTTTAAACAATGTTGGTGTGTTAGTGAAAGGCAAAACCCAAAAAAACCTACACAACCAATAGTGCTCCAGGACTAGAACTTTGAAAGCCAAGCTCTGCTCGGTCGGGTGAAGAACTGAAGTTAAGTGACGGTTCCCGGTTTGGTCGATGCAGGGCATGACGTGCGCCCTGATTGGTCAGTGGTTATGACCAGAAGCCGATAAGAGGCTGCAGGAAGAGGCCCAGGGTTCCGAGGATGCAGACGGTCACAAACACCCACAGGAAAATTCTGTCAATCACCATGGCGACGTACTTCCAGTCATCCTCCACCTGTGAGCAGGGGGGGGGGGGGGGGGGGGGGTGACAAGGAAAAAAGATAAGAGAGCACGAAGTAACAGTAGTATCAGGTGATACAAATAAAGTGGAAAGGAGGGGAAATGGTTTTATGGAGGTGAAATATTATATATAAGAGAAAAAAAAGAAATACAGATTAGGTGATCTAGACAGAGCCTCAAAAAAGATGGGATAGGGGAGTGGCAGGGCATGAGGCGAAGATCTAGATGTTGAGACAGAGGGGCTGAAGGTAGCAAGTTGAATATTTTTTGGGGAATCAACCAGACAATTGACAACATAATTTGCACAGGAGGAAATTACTATGATAATGAACACATTCAAATGAAGGTGTCAAAAGCTACGGGTGTTTATGGCAAAAGCTGATGGAGTCGAGAGTTTTTACATATCAAAGGCCACATTTGCTCTCTGGGAGGATTCACCCGCTGTATTTATAACCGACAGCCCCCGGAGTGAGAGAGAGAGAGAGAGAGAGAGGGGGAGAGAGAGAGGGAGAGAGAGAGAGAGTTCTCTCCTCAATTCTAAGAAACTTACAAGTTTCAAGTTTCTTTATTAGTTGTCATACAAATATACTGTAGATGTATGCCTATACAGTATACTGTAAATATATAGGGGGCTGTGAATGTGTGTGCGTGTACAGTATGTGTGTGTGTGTGTGTGTGTGTGTGTGTGTGTGTGTGTGTGTGTGTGTGTGTGTGTGTGTGTGTGTGTGTGTGTGTGTGTGTGTGTGTGTGTGTGTGTGTGTGTGTGTGTGTGTGTGTGTGTGTGTGTGTGTGTGTGTGTGTGTGCGTGTGTGAGTAAATGAGCACGATCGTGAATTGTGTTGGGGGGTGCGGGGATATCTGATAAGAGCTATTCCATTCGCTCTGAAAGACAACTAGGTTGATCGTATCCTATCCTCTAATTGCCCGTTGACATTCAGCGTTGTCAGCCGCGGTGAAGATAACAGTCAGTCACCTCTTTGGCCTTGTTGCGGCTCCTCATGTTCTCGGCGATGTACTTGACACTTTCAATGGCCTGCTTGATCTCCGGCGACACCACCGAGAAGGCCACCACGGTGTTGATGCTCTGAGGACTCAGTTGGCGAGTCAGCTTCCCCGGGTCCGCCGTCGCTGGGGTCTCCTTGCCATGCTGGCAGGGGCAGGGGCACTTCTTGCGGCCACAGCCCTCCATGGAGGGCAATTTGTTGTCCCCGAACTCCAGACAGTTGATCGAGCCGCCTCCAACCTGCTGGGAAACCCCGACCACAGATTTGGTTTTGGTTTTAGTTTTAGTTTCTGTTTATTGTTAAATTTTCTGTTCGAGCTAAGAGAAGGCGGAGCTTGAGATCGGTCAATCTACGTTAGTTATACTTCTATTTATTTAATTCAAACCTATGTGAAAGCCAGATATTTTTGTGCGACACCAAAACACCAAAACACCCCTTAATGTCCTTAACAGGTCTCTTGATTTTTCACATTTAATGAAAGTGAGAGATCAGATCTACAAAAGGATGTCTCTTGCACTTAAATAGGACAAGGGGTTAGGAAGCTATGACTTATTGAATGTTGATGATGCTGTGAAGCAAGTCCAAAGAAATTGTGATAAATGGTCAGATGTACATGGTTAGATGTTATTAGGAATATCAGATCACATTGTACCCCAATATAAAGCCTTTTAATTTCTATATGTGAGTTGTTTAGCTTGGCCTTTTTTGGTACTCCTTTAACCTATCCATAGGACCTATCTACTAGGGGTGGACGGTATGGTCTAAAATTTATATCACGGTATAATTTGAAGCATAGACGGTAACGGTATATATCACGGTATCAGTGTTTCCGTTAGAATACTTTTTTTTGCCTGATAGGCAGGCTATATAAAGAATGACATCCTCAAGGCATGTAGATTTATAATATTTTAACTTAAAACTAGGCTACTTTTGTGTATACAGTCATTATATTCCAAATAAAATAAGTCCTGAGTCGAGACTCTGTGCTGCTCCCATTGCCAACAGCGGGGCTGGATGCTGGATTTTGCGAGAAGCATATGCAGCTGCAGAGCCGCAGAGTAGGGGCGCTTTCAGGTCCGGTCACAGGACCGCTCAACAGCGCCCCCCACCCAACGGCTGAATTGCCAATGGCTGAATTGGAGTATTGCACTGTGCATATGCTTCTCGCAAAATCCAGCATCCAGCCCCGCTGCCCAGTTGTCGTTATCAGAACACTACACACATATCATAATGTTCACAGCAAACTGTAGTTGATCACCAGGTATGTTTTATTAAGGTAGAATAATTCATATAAGAAAAACGAAATCTCTTACCTTTCTCCACTGGTTAAAAATACCAGGAACTGAAATTGAAACTTGCTGTGCGCCGCGGTGATATGTGTTTATTATGAAATGACAATTGCATGTTGACACGCCCACTGCGCGAAGCCTCCTAAATAACTTTTTCCAGTTTGCACATATCTATTATCTATGACTAATTCGTTCTATTTTTAGGGGCAAATGCGAGTGAAATTTTAGAGCTGCTCTACCGGTTACACGGTATAGTCAAAATCCATACCATAGAGCAAATTCATACCGTTTATACCATATACCGTTTATACCGTCCACCCCTACTATCTACCTACCCATCCACCCATTCAACCATCAAACCTCCGCCGACCATGCTCACCTGCGACAGGCTGTTCTTCCTCTTCTTCCCTCCTCCGCCTCCTCCGCCTCCTCCTCCCCCTCCAGCTCCCCCTGCCTCCCCACTGCTATCCAAGCCCCCGGCCTTGCCCTCTTGGTCTATGGGCCTCCTCATCAGCATGATCCGCGGCAGCACCTTGAGGAAGACCGACCGCACCCAGCCCGGCATGGTGTGGGTCATGGGCGTGCGGTAGTGGACGTTCAGCACGAACACGGTGATGACGATGCTGAGCGTGACGAAGATCATGGTGAAGAGCAGGTACTCCCCGATGAGCGGGATGACCAGCGACGTGGACGGGATGGTCTCGGTGATGACCAGCAGGAACACAGTGAGGGAGAGCAGGACGGAGATACAGAGCGTGACCTTCTCACCGCAGTCGGACGGGAGATAGAAGACCAGCACTGTGAGGAAGGAGATGAGGAGGCAGGGGATGATGAGGTTGATTGTGTAGAAGAGGGGCAACCGGCGGATGTAGAAGGAGTAGGTGATGTCGGGGTAGATCTCCTCGCAGCAGTTATACTTGATGTCGTGCTTGTAGCCAGGGGCGTCGATGATCTCCCACTCGCCACTCTCCCAGAAGTCTTTTAGGTTCACCTGCATGAGTGGGAGAGATAGGAAGCTTGTTTTATAAGAATTTCAAGTCACAGATTTGGCTACTAGTAAAACAGATCCATGGACAATGCAATAGCCACAACATGTGAGGATGCTGTTCGTAGACTATAGTTAATTCAACTCCATAGTCCCCACCAGACTTGACACCAAGCTCTGGAATCTAGGACTCAACCCCAACCCATGCAGTTGGATCCTGGATTTTCTGTCAGACCGTCGGTAGGTGTTGAGGATGGGCCCCAACACCTCTGCCCCTCTGCCTCTCAACACAGAAGTGGTGGTGCCAAGCAAATAACCTCTCTCCCAGTGTTGAAAAGACCAAGGAGCTTGTAATGGATTACAGACTGTTAGATTCTGATCAACCGGCCAGTATCACGTCTTCTTGTGTTATCCTCTCTCCTCTGCGTTGTGTACTTTTAATGATCCCGACGTCTCATATACTGGCTGTACAATCCTTATCTCTCCCCGTTAGTGCAAACCGCCACCATAATAATCCTCCACCTTCATAAGAATTCGACACTCTGACACAGCGTAGTACCTTACAAGGAGAAGTGTTATTTATTTGATAAACAGGAGCTTCAGCTCAGATGTTAACAGATTGTATTGTCCTGGTCGTTAGCCCGGACCATCCTCGTGTTAGCCGAAGCTAATGATGATGTGGCATCCTTCCTCCCCCCCCCCCCCCTCTCTGTGGTGAGAGGAGGGAGTCTCTTCTGTGTAATCTCAGCCCTAGTCAGATTGTAGTCTGCCCTCAGTCGCTCTTGGTCTGGCTTACACCCGGAAACACTGTTAGATTTATAGGACCTTCGCCATAGCAACGACGGCCCGCCCCTCTTCTGGTTGTCATGCGCTGTCATGACAACTGCTAATAACCTTTCACACATTTCAAAACGTTTCATTACTGTCAAAACCTCCATCGCGCTCTGCCTCTGTGCCCTGTGCTGCTCCGTTATCTTTGTTGATGTACTGGGGAATTCAAAACATTCGGCCCTGCTCAGTGTGGTACTCACACTAACACCCTGCTCGCTCTGAACCACCGTCTCCCACCACCGTCAGCATGCACTTCGACCTCTCTGAACCGGCCCCTTTTAGCTGTGGTCATCTCCCCCCCAATCTATACATCACATACATTGAAAACCACCACCGATTTCCTTCATTCCCACCTTGATTCTTAATCACCCTTCAGAATCATAAATCATTATTTGGTTTTTCAATTAATTATCCCAAAAATAGACTGTGGTTGAAGCAAACCAACCTCATCTCTCGTGCACAAGAAATGAAGACGGCCCACGGTCAACCCAGTGATCTTGCTGCCTGATGACTGTTTGCGCCCCCCTTCGTGCACAAAGGGAACCGAAACAGACCACCAACACCAACAACATCCAACGACTCATAACAATTAGAGCCCCTCTGTCTGCTCCCAATAATTCTATCCTGTTGTTTTACTGTTTTCCCTCTTATCTACCTTATATATATATATATATATATATATCCTTCTATACATATATCTTATATATGAATCCTCCATTTATATCTCATACTCCTATCAATTATTATCAATGAACACAGGACTTCTCGCTGTTGTCTCGTCTCTTGATCTCCTAATTGACTCTGAAAGGAAGTCACTGTTTTTGTCCATGATTCATTCAATACACCCGCCCATGCTCTGTTGTTTCAAAACGCCTCGAAACAGCGTCTCCGCAGGAAAGCCCCCTCCGATGTCCGCCTCGTTCTCCCCTGGGCAACACCGCCTGCGACCGCTGGACTCCGTCCCGTCTGTCGTCTCCGCCCCCTATCGGTCATCTTGGTTGAGGGTCGTCTCCACCGCCGTCGGTCACCTCCAGACTCTGAAAGCAGAAACACCACACCAGCAGTTTTCTGTACACTCGACCCTGTGTTTTCTATTAGTGTACCATGGCTTTTGGGCCTGCAGCTTGTTCCATGGAGTTATCTCCCGTTCTCTATATATTTTTTCTCTGCAAACCCCTGCCATGGCCATGCCCTTTCAGACTGTTGGACGGTGTGAGTGTCCTACAGCCCATGGCGCTATTTGTTCTCTATTAGTCTCCCACCTTCTCAACACCCATATCTGTCCTACAGGGCTGTTCCCTGTTTGTTGTCTTCCGGTGTGACACCAGCAGCTTACCGATTCCCACTTCCGTCGCCCTAACTCTTCGTCCCACGATTGGCCCCCAGCTCGTCGCCCTAACTCTTCGTCCCACGATTGGCCCCCAGCTCGCGCCAGTTCTGTCTGGTGACCGTGTCTTCAAGACTCTGCCTATTTATTAAGTGTGAGAAAGCCCCACCAGAAATCAAACTCCCTCTTATTTCATAATTAAACCTATTTAATTAACTGCACCTCATCTCTCTGTGCAATTCTTATTTAACCCATTCAATAATTAAACTCTATTTACTTAACCTGTATATCGATATTATTATTATGATAATAACATACAACAGAGCATCGCTCTAACATACAACAGAGCAGGTTGGTTCCCTGCCCTTAACACTGTGTTGTCTCTCTGGTTCCCAACACACACGTACACATACTCCTACTCTTATCTAACATACAACAGAGCAGTCCGTCGCTCTCTCCTAAACGGGGCAGTTTCGTCGCCCTGGAGCTGTCCGTTGCTCTACCCTACACGGGGCAGTCTCGTCGCCCTGGAGCTGTCCGTTGCTCTACCCTACACGGGGCAGTCTCGTCGCCCTGGAGCTGTACGTTGCTCTACCCTAAACATGGAGCGGTCCGTTGCTCTGGAGCGGTCCGTTGCTCTGGAGCGGTCCGTTGCTCTACCCTAAACACGGAGCAGTCCGTTGCTCTGGAGCGGTCCGTTGCTCTATTCCAGGGGTTCCCAAACTTTTCAGGCCAGGACCCAGAAAATAAGGCGTCAGAGAGCCGCGGCCCAATGCACATCGTCAGGCGTTTTTTTTCTTTCTTTTTTTGCCAGGCGACCGATTTTTTAAGCCAAATATCACTTCAATCCTATTAAGTTAGTTCAAGTTAGTTATTCATTTATATGTGCTATTTATGAGAGGGCTAACTTGTTGCAAAATAATAATGATAATAATAATAGTCTCATTAAAATACTATTGTTGCTTCGGTTGTTTTCAGCGTTTTATGTGCATAATCTGTTATTTAGTTTGAAATGTTCGTTGAAATAAGTAGATTTTTCGTTTTTGTTTATTTATTAAGTTAATATAAAACCATATAGTCACATTTTAGAATACAATAGAATAGAATTTTAGAATACAACTAGAAACACTGTCCTGGCCTGCTTCTAAGTTCAGTGGCCTGACAAAAAAAAAAAAAAAAAAAAAAAATATATATATATTTTTTATAAATCATCTGGCGGCCCACCCATGGCTGCTCGCGGCCCACCTTTGGGTCGCGACCCCGACTTTGGGAACCACTGCTCTATTCTACACTTTGAGTTCCTTTACAAAGTTCTCACATACACCACCGTGTATACACACAAGCAGTTGGTAATTTGAAAAAATGTAACTCCTTAATTAAATTAAACTCTCCTACCTGGAAACACTAGTATTACTATAAAAATAGCACCCTTTTTATACTCAATCTGGAGTCACTCCCCTACCCCGCCACTAGATGGTCGTAGAGACCTATATCTAAATATTCCCCTATGGGTAATGGAAACTCCCCAGCACTACCCCCCTTCCGCCACTAGGTGGCGACCTACTCCTCCTCTATTTGCCTGTATTATCCCACTGTCCCCCCTAGATGGTGGCAAACTCAGTCTAGTATTTTAGCTGACGTCACTCTCTGACTCTCATCCGTTAGCCTCCTTGTGGCTTTGCGGCCATCTTGTCTACCCTTTTTTTTTTTCACTGTCCCCTTAATGCGTCAAACATTCTCTTTTCTACCGATTAGGGCAAGCTATCTCAGACGAATACTCTTGCCTGATCGGACATAATACACACTGGTACAATCTCCTTTCGACTTTCCTCCTGTCATGACGACAGTCCCGCCATAACAACTTTTTCGTCTGGTTCAAGCGTTCCCCCCCTTTGCTCCTCCTGCATTTACACTCCCAACACCCAAAACCGTGCAGCCTGCCTCTCTCTCGCCAGCACTCCTTCTGCACCGTGGCTTCTGTGCTCTAAGCACTGTTTTGTTTGTCTAAAGATAAAACCCTCGGGTTTCAAAACAAAAACCGTCCCGCTCTGCTGTTATTCAAAACACACTATTACAGCTGGCGTTCTCTCTATGTCAACCAAATATGTTTACGGATGCACTATTGTTCGTTTTTATTGGCTTGCGAGGTTAGATAAGGCTAAGACCCCTAGCGTGAGACACACTCACGTTTTTTTTTTCCAACGTTGTCTGGCATCCATGGTTCCACTCGGCTTGGTTGCTGTGCCCCGTCATGGCCTCTGTCATGGCCTTGGCACTCCCCGTCTCCAGCCCCATTGTCTTTAACCACCGTTGGCATCGTCGTCTCAACCCAATCTAATCTCGATCTGCAATCCGGCTGTCATCGGCACCAACTGTTAGATTCTGATCAACCGGCCAGTATCACGTCTTCTTGTGTTATCCTCTCTCCTCTGCGTTGTGTACTTTTAATGATCCCGACGTCTCATATACTGGCTGTACAATCCCTGTTAGTGCAAACCGCCACCATAATAATCCTCCACCTTCGTAAGAATTCGACACTCTGACACAGCGTAGTACCTTACAAGGAGAAGCGTTGTTTATTTGATAAACAGGAGCCTCAGCTCAGATGTTAACAGATTATATTGTCCTTGTAAGATCTATCCTAAAGATCTTTCGGTGTGTTCAGTCTATCGTCCTTCTGCTACTCAGTCCAATCGTGGTCAGGCCTAGTCGTTAGCCCGGACCATCCTCGTGTTAGCCGAAGCTAATGATGATGTGGCATCCTTCCTCCCCCCCCCCCTCTCTGTGGTGAGAGGAGGGAGTCTCTTCTGTGTGATCTCAGCCCTAGTCAGATTGTAGTCTGCCCTCAGTCGCTCTTGGTCTGGCTTACACCCGGAAACACTGTTAGATTTATAGGACCTTCGCCATAGCAACGACGGCCCGCCCCTCTTCTGGTTGTCATGCGCTGTCATGACAACTGCTAATAACCTTTCACACATTTCAAAACGTTTCATTACTGTCAAAACCTCCATCGCGCTCTGCCTCTGTGCCCTGTGCTGCTCCGTTATCTTTGTTGATGTACTGGGGAATTCAAAACATTCGGCCCTGCTCAGTGTGGTACTCACACTAACACCCTGCTTGCTCTGAACCACCGTCTCCCACCACCGTCAGCATGCACTTCAACCTCTCTGAACCGGCCCCTTTTAGCTGTGGTCATCTCCCCCCCAATCTATACATCACATACATTGAAAACCACCACCGATTTCCTTCAGGAGGGTAGACCCCATCAACATCAACAGGTCTGCTGTGGAGAGAATTAGCAGCTTCAAGTCCCATGGTGTTCGTATTAGGGATGCACCGAATATTCGGCCTCCGAAAATTATCGGCCGAAAATGGTTCAAAAAGGCACTTTCGGCCGAAAGGGTTTTAGCACTGAAAAAATATCACAGAATGTCAAAGAACAGGATTATGTTCGTAACCTAACGTGTTGTTGTGATGACATAATCAAAACGCGGTTTCAGTGATTACATGCACAACGTGTAACGTGAGCTCTTCAGTCCTGCGTTCTACAGCCTGTGATAACTCCTCTTGCGAGTCACGCTGTTTCTATGTAAACTCCGCGAGCAACACGTCCAATATGCGTCTTTAACATCCTTTATATCCAAGGCGCTCGCCACTAGTGCAGGAGATGCTGGGTTCGAGCCCAGCTCTCGGCATTGCTACCAGCTTGGCTGGTCGTTCATACTAACACAATTGGCAGTGTTAGGGGTGGGAAAGCTGGTGGGTGGGTCCTGGTCATTGTAAACAGAGACTCCTACAGTTCGGTCGGGGCGCCTGCTCAGCGAGGAAAGGATCTAAGGGGGGTAGTGTGATCCTTCCACACGTTACACCCTCTCAGTGAGAGTCCGCACTGCCAGGTGAAAAGAAGCGGTTGATTGGCTACACATGTGTCGGAGGAAGCATGTGATAGCCTCCACTCTCCCAGACCAACCGTAGGGGGTAGGTGCGCAGCGACCAGGAAGGGGATTGGGAATTGGCATAACGACTAACATTGGGATGGGAGAAAAACTGAGGAAAAAGGAGGGGGGAAAAGATAAAAAAAAATTATAAAAAAATAAACCTTTTTAACTAACGTTAGCGTTAAGCTAGCTAACAACGCTTCCATTCTTCACTTTCACTAGTCTCTTTTAAGCTTCGTCATCCCCCGCTAAGAGTCACGGGAGATGTAGTAAATACAACAGTCATTCCATGTAGGCTAGAACGCCGTGAATTATGACAGTAGCCACTACAGTAACATCATTAAGTCTGCTATAAGCTATTATCCCTCTTGTGTGTGTGTCTTTATGCAGATCTTTATGCAGTTTTAAAGCACCTTGGCTTTGTTCTGAATGCACTTTGTTGTAGTTATCCTACAGAGAAAAGAAAATGCACTTGACTTTAATGCACATTTTGTTGTATGCAAAGAGAAAATATTTAAATTGTACAATCTTTCAGCAGTCAGTCTGGAATTAATGTACGCATTCAAAAGTGCTGAATAAATGTTTTATGGACTCATAATAGTGATCATTAATATTATTTAAGTTAAGTTTAGCCATAATCATGTCTTTTGCCATAATCAGGTAGCTGAACTAAATAAAATACATTATATATATATATATATTTATATTAATAATTGTCTGCCTTTCGGCATTCGGTTTTCGGCCAACTGTTTCCTATTTTCGGTATCGGTTTCGGCCAAGAATTTCCCATTCGGTGCATCCCTAGTTCGCATCACCACCTCTTATGGAAACTGCTCTGCCCTCAATCGCAAATGACTAGAGGGTCATATGAACAGCCCACAGCAACAGTGGATGTGAGCTTCCCTCCCTCCAGGACATATACAGATTATAACAGCTGGTGTGTCAGCAAAGCCTGCAGGATTATCAAAAACCCCAATGTGATGTGGAATTGGTGCTAGATTGAGAAGGGGCTGTCTCTCGGAGCTCAAATTAATGATAGTTTACGGCATATAGAACGGACATTAATACACAGCAACATGCCTCCGAACAATGTGTGATAAACATGAGGGATGATTTACATTAAGTGCTAAAACAGAAAGTTGGCTACTTACTGTACATTCTTGATGCTAGAACTCCCAAAAAAGGTAGGCCAGCTCAACTGTAGTTTACATAGCTTGCATAAAACTGTCTCAAGGTTCCACAAGTTAATCAAAATCTGAAGTATTTCCAACGGTTGTTGTTGTTGTTGTTGTTGATTCCTACTCGTACGTTGTTCAGCTCAATGACGGCGCGTGTCTCCTATTCGTCATGCAGCGCATTCAGGCCACGCCCACCGGGGGCTGTTTTTTCCCACAATCTAATATAATTATTGTTTGCTTGTGTTACTATAAATATTTTCAGGTTTTACATTTCTTCGTTGTAATATATTTGCTAACTGAACCAGACACTGTGGATCTGGAGGGTGAATTACTGTAAGTCAAACCAAAAGCGCAGACAATTGATCTTTTAAAGGTGCTGTTTTTATGCTACAATACTTAGAACGTATTGGCTATACAGTACGTTCTATAGCATTGTTGAAGGAACATGCTGGAAGAGATGTACAGGTGACCAGAGAAAGCTATGCCATACTTTACACAATAACTGACCTTTGACCCAATAAGTACCAGGTCTATCTTGGCCTTGTCGTAGGTCCAAGAACCAAACTTCATGGAGCAGTTCTGGTAGTCGAAGGGGAAGTAGGTGATGTCCATGGGGCAGGAGGACTTGAAGATGGCTGGGGGAACCCAGGTGATGGTGCCATCAAACTTCAGAAGAGCTTTGGTCTTATCCTCCACCAGAAAATCACCTACGGCACTATGTTCGCACGTGTGTGTGTGTGCGTGTGTGTGTGTGTGTGTGTGTGTGTGTGTGTGTGTGTGTGTGTGTGTGTGTGTGTGTGTGTGTGTGTGTGTGTGTGTGTGTGTGTGTGTGTGTGTGTGTGTGTGTGCATGGCGTGTATGGTATGGGATAAAGCGGAATGGGGATTTAGTAAGAAGCAATAGTTAAAGTGAGTTAGGCACCATAGACAAAGGGAGAGAAAGATAAAGAAAATTAGAAAATGAGGAGGGAGGAGAGGGTTGGAAATAAATAGGCGGGTCGTAGAGGAAAAGAAAGAGAGCATTAGGGTTAACATGACAGTGAATTACCATCTCCATTGTGAAATATGAAATGCATATAATTGCCTTTGACTCACGTCACGAGTCACAGCATGCGGAGAAAATGAGGACAGCATTAAATTAATTGAGATGAAAAGCAGAATTGACAATGGTCACATTGTCCTCAGAGATGTCTCTTAGTAGTACAGCGCATCACATTTCCTCATTCTATACATGACTGCACACTATTGGGCAGTAAGGGACCATAAGGGATATTAACATAATTTCCTTTTGAGGGTGGTTGGGGTGATGATGATGATGACAATGATGACAATGATGATGATGATGATGATGATGATGATGATGATGATGATGATGATGATGATGATGATGATAAAACAGTATAGGCTTACTTATTGTAGAGCACGATGTCAGGCCTCCAGATTTTATTGGAAGGAACTCTGATGAACTCAATACCATCAAACTCCACCGGCATCCAGCGCAGCTTGTAGTCATTCCAGATCTGAAATAGAGGGCAGACAAACCACAGACACTGCGAAACCCTCCCAGGATGAGTGTGTGTGTGTGTGTGTGTGTGTGTGTGTGTGTGTGTGTGTGTGTGTGTGTGTGTACTGTATTTGTGTGCATGTGTCCATGTGTCCATGTGTCCATGTGTGTGTGTGTGTGTGTGTGTGTGTGTGTGTGTGTGTGTGTGTGTGTGTGTGTGCGTGTGTAAGGAGTGTGTGCGTGAAGAACAGTGGTAGAAGAGAAAGAGTTTATGCAGCTATTCTACCAACATACCTGAAAGAATGATTTCAAAGGCAGCTGATCCATTGGTCTTGGCTATTTCCATGCCATTCAAGATGGATTCATACATTAGCCAGTCAAATTAAAGCAGTAATTACCTGGGAGCTATTTAATTAACCAGTTCATGCAATGCTAGCTTTCCCATTTATCCACCAGGGAGAGTATACAGCGTGATTGGTTGGAGATTCTGTTGCCCTGATAACAGAGCACTGCTGACACTGCTGCTTACTGTTTACACAACACCAATGAAGGACGCAGATGCGCTTGATGACTTCTAAAATGGTAATCAGCAAGATCCTCGTCTTTGTTTGTTCTGGCGACATCTATTGGTGATAATTGATCGTTGTTTATTGACCCGCTTTCCACCTTGAAAATGCATGGTAAGTGTTGAGTTAGTGTTCTATTCCTTCCAAATAAACTGCTGTTGCTGTCGGTGATGTAAAACGTATCATCAAATGGTAGAATCGCTGCGGTGTTATATCAATTGGTGTTAGAGAGTGGCAAAATAGATATGTATGTATATGAAAATGTTAGAGATTATTACTTTTAAATATCAAAGGTGCATGTTCATTGAAACTTGCATACCGGTATATTTTGCTTTGTTTGTTTCCTTTTGAAGCAGTATCATAGAAGAAACACAAGTGAATGCATATTTAACATAGTGCTGAGTGGCACATAAATGCTGCACTCTTCATTCAGAGGCATTTTAGTACATATCTTATATGACGCCTGTGAATCAAAACATTTATTACAAAATAAACATCTTCAAGTTCAGACTCAGTGACAGACACTTTCTCATCACTGTGATTTGCTGATGAGAAACAGGGGTGCAGGTAAAAGGAATGAGACAGAGGGTGAAAGGAGGACTAGAAAGAAAGAGAAAGAGAGATACACAAATCATAAATAATCCCTCTGTTGTGTGTTCCTGCTATAGAGGGCGAGAGAGAGAGAGAGAGAGAGAGAGAGAGAGAGAGAGAGAGAGAGAGAGAGAGAGAGAGAGAGAGAGAGAGAGAGAGAGAGAGAGACAGACAGAGAGAGATAATGAAAACAGAGAGAACGAGGAGTACCGGTATGTTTGAAATCTTTGGCAGCTAACTTTGCCAAAAAGAGATGGATGGAGAGGGAGATAGAAGGAAAGAAAATGGCGGTGATATATGTATGTGTGTGTGTGTGTGTGTGTGTGTGTGTGTGTGTGTGTGTGTGTGTGTGTGTGTGTGTGTGTGTGTGTGTGTGTGTGTGTGTGTGCGTGTGTGTGTGTGTGTGTGTACGTGCTGTGTGTGTGTGTGTGTGTGTGTACGTGCAGTGTGTGTGTGTGTGTGTGTGTGTGTGTGTGTGTGTGTGTGTGTGCGCGCATGTGCGCGTGTGTCTGTGCGCGTGTATACGTGTGGGTGTATTTGTGTGTGTGTGTGGACGTGTGGGTAGGGGCAAATCCCGGAATCATACGTCAGCTTTTAACCCATTAGGACCCACCGTGACACAGGTGTCACACGTACTTTACATGTCCTGGAAATGGCCATATAAAGCTTTTTTCTTGATTTTACCTCATGAAGTCCCAAAGGGACACCAGTGGAACATCCTGGTGGGGTCATGTGACAGATCATGTGATGTTGTGCTCCCATAAACCACCTTTCCACAATGATGACTGATGGTGGTGACTAAATGACAGAAGTAGCTAAGATTCAAAAGCTAGATTTTTGTTGCTAAAAGGTAAGATTTGCCCATTTAAGAATTATAATGCTTACATAACATGGGCTTTATGATATATAACCTATTGTGAACACATTTCTTGAATAAAATGATAAAGAAAACAATTGATAAAAATCGCTGTGACACATATTTCACACCGGGCATATCAACTTAAAATGTTCATGAAAATTCGCTGTGACACATATGTCACAATGCAAACAATTATTATGATCTGCACAGTTAATTTGTCTGATTCAATGATATTTAGTTAATATATTTTATATTGTTCAATTGTTCAAAGCACATTAAAACAAATATCAGTCATATTTCAATGTAGTACCCTGTAGTGCCATGTAGTAGTACCCTGTAGTGCCATGTAGTACCCTGTAGTGCCATGTAGTACCATGTAGTACCCTGTAGTGCCATGTAGTACCCTGTAGTGCCATGTAGTACCATGTAGTACCCTGTAGTGCCATGTAGTACCCTGTAGTGCCATGTAGTACCATGTAGTACCCTGTAGTGCCATGTAGTACCATGTAGTACCCTGTAGTGCCATGTAGTGCCATGTAGTACCCTGTAGTACCATGTAGTACCATGTAGTATCCTGTAGTGCCATGTAGTACCCGGTAGTGACATGTAGTACCATGTAGTACCCTGTAGTGCCATGTAGTACCATGTAATACCCTGTAGTGCCATGTAGTAGTACCCTGTAGTGCCATGTAGTACCATGTAATACCCCGTAGTGCCATGTAGTACCCTGTAGTGCCATGTAGTACCATGTAGTACCATGTAGTACCCTGTAGTGCCATGTAGTACCATGTAGTGCCATGTAGTGCCATGTAGTAGGGGTGGACGGTATGGTCTAAAATTTATATCACGGTATAATTTGAAGCATAGACGGTAACGGTATATATCACGGTATCAGTGTTTCCGTTAGAATATTTTTTTTTGCCTGATAGGCAGGCTATATAAAGAATGACATCCTCAAGGCATGTAGATTTATAATATTTTAACTTAAAACTAGGCTACTTTTGTGTATACAGTCATTATATTCCAAATAAAATAAGTCCCGAGTCGAGACTCCGTGCTGCTCCCATTGCCAACAGCGGGGCTGGATGCTGGATTTTGCGAGAAGCATATGCAGCTGCAGAGCCGCAGAGTAGGGGCGCTTTCAGGTCCGGTCACAGGACCACTCAACAGCGCCCCCCACCCAACGGCTGAATTGCGAATGGCTGAATTGGAGTATTGCACACAGTGTAATCCATGTAGTGCCATGTAGTACCCTGTAGTACCTTGTAGTGCCATGTAGTACCATGTAGTATCCTGTAGTACCCTGTAGTACCATGTAGTACCATGTAGTGCACTACATGGGAATTAGGAATAAGTTTAATGCTTAACGCCCAATGTGACATATATGTAACTTTTCAGATCTTTGCCATTAGGGGGCGCAATTTTGAAAATAAATTCAGAAATGTTTTCTTTGTAGTCTATTTAGTCAGTCTTATGCCCCTCATAATTTTCCTTGAAGTAGAAATGGGTGTGGGTTCTAATGGGTTAAATGTAGAACCTGCCAAATACACTGCTGTGGTGTCATACATTCAGCTCCATGACATTTTCATATCCACACAAAAGCCCCTCTGAACGTAAACCCCACGGTGACCACAGTGTTTATCAGCATCACCGATGCCTTGTGAAATGATGGCCCGCTGAATCAGACGGCGCACCGACGGCATGATCGGCCAGACGAGCCCTTCCCCGTGCTTTCGAATGGTCCGCTTCAGCCTTTTCCACCTTTTCCAACATCCGTTCTGACCTTCAAGCGGACGCTTTTGACGCACAGCCGACGTCAATCATGAGAGGCGATTGTCACTGACCTGCACACTATGTCATTATAATCTCGTCAATTTCAACCATGTCAATTAAGATTTACTTCATTGTCAATGTACACAAGGCATTTGGAATGTGTCTTTTTGCATAACACACACGCGTGCACGCGGTCACACACGCAGTGCAGTGCGATGCCCCCTGGAGTTGTTGTGGGGGTTCATGCCTTGCTCAAGGGGCACTTAGGTAGAGATGGTGGGCACCATAGATGTAATACCAGTCACCCTTCGGTCACCAGCTCACGACTGGAATACACTCTCCGGTGCCTGGGATTGAACCAGTGACCTTTTCGGCTACTGGTCTCAATTTCACTTACTGTAGGTGTTTTCTTCTCTCATTTGGGAGAGAGGGGGTATAAAGAAAATAATATGTAAAACGGGGTCAAGAGGACGCTAATTAAGAAGATGGAGTCGTCCTGTTGGAGAGCATGTAGGCAGCTGCCCAGGGTCAAGAGGTCAGTGTGTGTGGCTATAGATCTGATGCAGGGCGGATGGTCAGAGTTCAGTCTGTGTGGCTATAGATCTGATGCAGGGCGGAGAGTCAGAGCGTGACTGGCCATCAGACTACCATTGATTAGGACCTGGGTGTAGTCATACATCTGTGTGTGTGCGTGTGTGTGTGTGTGTGTGTGTGTGTGTGTGTGTATGTGTGTGTGTGTGTGTGCGTGCGTGCGTGTGTGTGTGTGTGTGTGTGTGTGTGTGTGTGTGTGTGTGTGAGAGAAATAGAGAGAGAGAGAGAGAGAGAGAGAGAGAGAGAGAGAGAGAGAGAGAGAGAGAGAGAGAGAGAGAGAGAGGATACTTACATGTCTGAGCCATAGATTAGTCTCCATGATTTGATTTACTTCATCCTGCAGAGAAGGAACAGATCTTATGTTGGACAGAAGCTAAGTATATGTGTGTTTTCCTGTGTGTGTGTGTGTGTGTGTGTGTGTGTGTGTGTGTGTGTGTGTGTGTGTGTGTGTGTGTGTGTGTGTGTGTGTGTGTGTGTGTGTGTGTGTGTGTGTGTGTGTGTGTGTGTGTGTGTGTGTGTGTGTGTGTGTGTGTGTGTGTGTGTGTGTGTGTGTGTGTGTGTGTGTGTGTGTGTGTGTGTGTGTGTGTGTGCGTGCGTGCGTGCGTGCGTGCGTGCGTGCGTGCGTGCGTGCGTGTCTGTGTGTATGTGTGCTCGCATAATGGGTTTATTCAGTTTTGAATATTGACTGCAAATTTGTATGCATTTACTGTAAAATCTGGGCTCCAGTTAAAGGCCCAATCAGTGATGAAAACACAAACAAAATAAATTTGACATGTTTTTTTTTGGTATTTGCTATATTGTGGCTTTAAAATGTTTGTAATGTTTCTCCATCTACAGATCAAACTCTTCAAGTATCTATTCTACTGTATGTGAATACTGTATATGCCACAATTATATGGTAAAAGAAAATCACTGATTGAGCCATTACAACAAACACAAACCAAATACCTCCCATATTAGAACACAGCAATGGAATTCAACTTCAATTATCACAGGCAAAAAAAAAATATTGAAACAGAAATGGAATGTACAGTATCCTCTGAACTACAGACATTTTCACACATAAAATAGGAAAATTATATTAAGGGTGGTTTTAACATCATGTTCCACAGCAACGCGACTCCATTGAAACAGCTCTACAGTATATCCTCCATGTGTACATCTAGAGAGTTGATTGACAGCCCAGGTTGTCTGACAGTCAGTTAATAATAAATGGTGAGGTCCAAGACCCCAATTCCCTTCTATCTCCCTGCCTGACTCATGACCTCTCTTCAGCTACACTCTGATATATGGTTCAAGCATCGCACATAAATAACACAGAGACAGTGTGTGTGTGTGTGTGTGTGTGTGTGTGCGTGTGCGCGCGCGCGTGTGCGTGTGTGCGTGTGTGTGTGTGTGAGAGTAATGACACCTGTGTCTAATTCACGGAGAGGGGCTGCGGCTCATTACTGGGCTGATAGGAGAGGGAGAAAAGGGGCGAAGTTGGAGAACCTTGATCGGAAAATCCATGGTGGATGTGAGTTAAGAGAACATGAATTAACACGCTTTATACATGCACATTTCTCGATTCTGAAACAGTCAAGTTACACGTGGGTATTTGTCATAACCCCACGCTCTTGGTCCCAGGACCCGCCCACAACCGAATTACTATCAATCCGCCATGCAAGTTTTTAGAAGTGAAAGCAAGATGGCGGACAGTAAACGTTACAAAAGGATATGTTGATAGGGTCATAAAGACTAAATGAAAAACGATTCTGTCACGGCGAATGTGTTTCTTACACAATGTTGGATTATGTAATTAGTGGGTCATGAGTCATTGTGGAACAAAATAAAAATTGCGCGAATTGATTGATTGATTGATTAATTGCAAATGTATTATACATTTTTTTACCTACTTTCTATAGAAGCAGCTGGGAGGTGCGCTGTTTTAAGCGAGCGTGGATTATTGAATTGATTGATTGATTGCTGAACGTCAGCAAAACAAAGGAGATGATTGTGGACTTCAGGAGGTCGGGGGTCAAGGACTACAGCCCCCTCAGCATCGACGGGGCACCGGTTGAGAGAGTCAACAGCTTTAAGTACCTCGGAGCCTACATATCCGAGGACTTGACATGGACCACACACATTAACAGTGTTGTGAAGAAGGCACGACAACGCCTCTACTTCCTCAGGCGCCTAAGGAAGTTCCAAGTCAGCCAGAAGATCCTTAAGAACTTCTACTCATGTACAATAGAGAGCATCTTGACCGGCAACATCACCTCCTGGTTTGGGAATAGCACTGCACAAGACCAAAGCAGACTACAAAGAGTGACACGTTCAGCCGAACGCACAATTGGAGGGGGGCTCCCCACCCTCCAGAACATTTACTACAAGCGTTGCAAGGGCAAGGCTAAGAGAATCATTAAAGACTCCAGTCACCCGAACAACTGCCTCTTTGAACTGCTGCGGTCAGGCAAGCGATACAGGAGTCTCAAGGCGAGCACAGAAAGACTCAGAAGAAGCTTCTATCCCCAGGCCATCAGGCTGCTAAACGAACAATGAATGAACACTACACAACAACAACCACCAAACGCACATAGCACACACATCCACACGCACACACTCACTTTAAACAAACACACTGTAGCACCCACTCCACACACTTATAGCACACACCCACTTTAAACAAACACACTGTAGCACCCACTCCCCACACTTTATATTTATGGATGAAGGATTGCACTACAACTCGTACACCTTACTGTAAATTGTACCTAAAATTGTACCTCATCCCATTTCTGCTTTGCACTAGATAGTACTGTACATTAGTACACTGCATAGTATTGTGTATTGTATATTATATGGTAACTCAGAACATTGTACATATGTCTATACTGAACACTGTGACCTCATTTTCTTCTTCTAAATTCATGCTATATTATGTTATTATGTTATTTGATACTATCTTGTCTAGCACAGTCTCTGGAGCGTAACAGTAAGAAGCATTTTGTATGAAAGTATTCTGTACTTCTGTATGACAACTATTAAAGAACTTGAACTTGAACTTGATTGCAAATTGTATTACTGTCCGCCTTGTTTCCACTGGTTAAGCTTGGCGACTCTTTCGAAGTCACTCTCTTTCGAAGTTGGTTAAGGTTAGAGTTTGTCTTTAGAGCAGGGCGATAGACCACCAGCCCTGATTCCAAACTCTAACCTTAACCAACTTCGAAAGAGAGCGACTTCGAAAGAGTCGCCAAGCTTAACCAGTTGGAAGCAAGGCGGACAGTAATAAAATTAGCAATCAATCAATCAATCAATTCAATAATCCACGCTCACTTAAAACAGTACTTTCTATAGAAGCATCTACGAATGAAGTTCTATAGAAAGTAGGTAAAAAAATAAGTTGGATCTGTTAGTTTGTTGGATGTCTTAGTTGAAAGACAGTTGGATGTGTTAGTTTGTTGGATGTCTTAGTTGAAAAACAGTTGGAGGTGTTAGTTTGTTGGATGTCTTTAGGGATGCCCCGATCACGTTTTTTGCCACCGATACCGATCACCGATCGTCGTGAGCCATATCGGCCGATACCGATCCGATACCGATCGTTTTTGATTAAAAACTTATTTTATATAATTTTTTTTTTTTTTTTATAAAATATATATATTATATAATTAGACTTGTACTTGTATTATCTGCGAGACATCGCCACCACGCAACAAGTCAAAATGCTCGCTATCTGCAAACAGCTCCACTGTCTGTGTGTACTCTACTAGCCCTAGCTCCAAAAAGGATTCTCCGGCGCTGCAGCGGGACCCTATTGGTAACGTTATGCTTTGGTCATTTCACATTCAGCAAGCCCTCAGCTCGAATACGCATTCAATCAATGTTATAAGACATTGATATCAGGAGCTATCTGTAGCTACTGCTAGCCGGCTAGATGACGTTAAGACAACTATTTAGTTCAATCGGACATTTCGTTTTGAACCGTGAACTAACGTCAGCTAACGCAAGCTAACGCAAGCTAACGGAGATATCAACATGGGCTACTAGACTTCCTGGGGCATTTGTTGATATCCGGAGCTATCAGTAGCTAGCCGGCTAAATACCGTTAGACAATGCCTACTAAAAGTGAATAGTTGACTGGGTAATTTTGTTTAAACAGTAACGATAGCTAGGTAGCTAACGTTAGCTCAGGTCGAATGCACTATCTAGACTCAGCAGAGGAGGTCCGCCTCTGTGTTTACAAACTCTACACGGGTACGGGCGGGGCTAGGGAGGAGGAGCAGTTTGCAGGTCCTGTGCGTCTGAGACAAGCGAGTGAGATATCCACTTGATCAGTTTCCGCGATCTGCGAATATGACTAATTATCGGAATTCCCCGATCGCATATTTATACTGATTATCGGCCGATAACGATCGGTGGCCGATCGATCGGGGCATCCCTAGATGTCTTAGTTGAAAGACAGTTGGAGGTGTTAGTTTGTTGGATGTCTTAGTTGAAAGACAGTTGGATGTGTTAGTTTGTTGGATGTCTTAGTTGAGAGACAGTTGGAGGTGTTAGTTTGTTGGATGTCTTACTGAGAACAGTTGGATGCACTTCCGAGCTGCTTCCACATGGAGGCAATGTCTTTTTTTTTCTATTTTGGGAACTACTTATTCAGCAGATGGTTTTGTCAATAAATCTTCAATTAATGTGTGTTTATTGTATAGCAATAAGGTTGGATGACATTGGCCATTGTATAAAAGCCATTACACCACGTGCAGTCGTGGGTTATGATAATTAGACCATGCCTAGGGGGGCCTAACGACCACCCCTAGGCATGGTCTAATTCTCATAACCCATTCCTGCGTGTGATGTAATGCTTTAGTGTTTGATTTGGAGTGGACCTAGATCCCTCCTGTGGGCTACTACCCTCGCCTGTCTGAGAACCCACTCCATGTATGACCCCTGCCCGCCTGACTACCCTCCGCCACGCCCGTACCTGGACTGTCCGAGAACCCGTCTCACCTTGCTGAGTTGTTCAACTGGCCTACATGGGCAAAGTTCAACCCTATCAGACCAGTTTTTCCTCAATGAGCGAAAGCCACGCTGTGGACCGGGACTTCTTTATTTCACTATCTTCACTGTCCTGTCTCTCTCTCTCTCTTTTCTCTCTCTCTCTCTCTCTCTCCTCTCTCTCTCTCTCTCTCTCTCTCTCTCTCTCTCTCTCTCTCTCTCTCTCTCCTCTCTCTCTCTCTCTCTCTCTCTCTCTCTAAAAGCCCCCTCTCTCTTTAATCTCCCCCCTTCTCTCTTCCTTTCTCTGTCTCTTTTTCTCTCTCTGTCTCTCTCTTATAGTATGTTGAAATACACCACAAAGCTTGAATGGGGGCAAAGAGACGTTCATTTGAGTTGAAAATTGTCAACTTCAGCAAAAGATTTGTCTGTGTGATGAAGGAAAAGTGAGCATATCTTCACAATGAACATGAAATAGATGCTCTGTAGCCTATAGATCTAGGTTACATGGTCCTGTTTTACAATCTACTACTGGTACAATCTACTACTGGCACAATCTACTACTGGCACAATCTACTACTGGCACAATCTACTACTGGCACAATCTACTACTGGTACAATCTACTACTGGCACAATCTACTACTGGCACAATCTACTACTGGCACAATCTACTACTGGTACAATCTACTACTGGCACAATCTACTACTGGCACAATCTACTACTACTGGTACAATCTACTACTGGCACAATCTACTACTGGCACAATCTACTACTGGTACAATCTACTACTGGTATGATCTACTACTGGTTACAATCTACTACTGGTACAATCTACTACTGGTACAATCTACCACAATATAGCATGACCAGTTCAACAGCTATGAGGAACTGACTGGTCACTGATTGTTCTCAGAATATATTTTCACTCTATAGTACAGGCAGTACATTTGATCTGAGTTAGATGTAGATATAATTCTCTCTCTCTCTCTCTCTCTCTCTCTCTCTCTCTCTCTCTCTCTCTCTCTCTCTTCTCTCTCTCTCTCTCTCTCTCTCTCTCTCTCTCTCTCTCTCTCTCTCTCACACACACGCACAACACTACAAACACACACACACACATACACGCACACACACACACACACACACAACACACACACACACACACACACACACGGCTGAGTGGGTGCTTTTAGTGAGATTGCATGGTGGTTACACTCAGCGCTTCCTGGGAGCCATGCTAAAAGGCATCAGGCT
Organism: Notolepis coatsorum; assembly: GCF_963971535.1. Lineage (NCBI taxonomy): Eukaryota > Metazoa > Chordata > Actinopteri > Aulopiformes > Paralepididae > Notolepis > Notolepis coatsorum. The sequence continues at coordinate 51,127,147 of NC_140171.1, read as the reverse complement.
TCATCATCTTCCATTCCGCACAATGTATCTGTGTGTGCATAATACACTATGGGCATCATTTGTCAAAATAGGTCCACAAAAATGTCTAAAAAGTCTAAATTGATGGGACCAAACCCTTTCAGATGCAATTTATTGAGTAGAGTCATAAGCATTAGGCTGATAGGTGTTGGCCCAGCTTCATCTTTGTGTGTGTGTGTGTGTGTGTGCGTGCGTGTGTGTGCGTGTCACTCACCACTTTGACCAACTGTGAGATGGAGACCTCAAACTCCACAGTGACTGGATCAGAGACATTCTCCACTGGTCTTATGAACTGGTTGTACCTTCTAAACAACTTCCTGAATAACCTGTCCTCTGCCTTCGAGGACAAACAGTCTGGACAGGAGAGTGAGAGAGAGAGAGAGAGAGAGAGAGAGA
>NC_140171.1:51103078-51120578 GCF_963971535.1 Notolepis coatsorum | reverse complement strand
ATTTCAGCGCTTGTACAGAGTAGACTGATGTGGTCCTGTGTTGAGTTTGAATTGGTTTTGTGGATAACTAGCCGGGAACTGTATATCACGATTGTGCTCAGAAGGAACTCTAGGAAATAGGGGGCTAGGGGTCCTAAATGTTGAACATAACCCTTTAATAATATTTTTGGTGTGGTGGGTGATGACATCAGGACCTTCACAGTAGAAGACATAAAGGAAAAACACTAGATCATACTAATGATTTCTTATTGATCAACTATAGATGATTGGGTGGCAGAGGAGAGCAGGATCTGTGTAGGATCACTGATTATATGACTATGATTTAGTGACCAACAAAATGCCGCTCTCTCTCTCCAATCCAGGAATAGTGTGTATGTATACAGCATTCAGTATAAACTATATATACTATAGACATTAATATGTTTTCATTAGACTAAGATTAAGATTAAGATTAAACTGGATTTTGCAGAAGTCTTTATTCATTGCACATATTGACAATGTCTGCTATTGTTTTACCCTAAAACTCTCCTAAATACTTCCTCATTATCCTCGCCAGCCACACTGCAAACTTGAGTTTCGGGAAAGAGATGAGAGAATATCTCGTAATTAGAGTGGAGACCTTATTCAGAAGAGCCCAATATCCGTGCTGAAATACCGCCATGTGGCCCTATTATGTCAAGATCCGGGGCTCAAAGCCACAGAGATAACCCTCGGTGCGGAGACGAGGAAAGACACCAGCCCACCAGCCCTGCTGCCGCCTCTGACCTCCTGCTGGCAGCCCCCGTGAGAGACAGAGAGGGGGAGCGAGATGACGGAGCGAGACGCAAAAAAGGAGAGGAGAGGGGAGGAGAGGAGAGAATGAAGAGCGAGGGAAAAGGGCGAGGGACAGCTGAGACATAGTGGAGGCAAAGCCTTCTTAAGATGTCACTCTGTAGATTAGCCAGACTTTTAAATCAGACTTCACAGTCCTCTCTCTTTGGGTGTGTGTGTGTGTGTGTGTGTGTGTGTGTGTGTGTGTGTGTGTGTGTGTGTGTGTGTGTGTGTGTGTGTGTGTGTGTGTGTGTGTGTGTGTGTGTGTGTGTGTGTGTGTGTGTGTGTGTGTGTGTGTGTGTGTGTGTGTGTGTGTGTGTGTGTGTGTGTGTGTGTGTGTGTGTGTGTGTGTGTGTGTGTGTGTGTGTGTGTGTGTGTGTGTGTGTGTGTGTGTGTGTAATACTGCACTGACAGAGAGGACTTTAAACAGAACATGGAACGGTTATGTTTTGGAGTTCCTTGAATTACTGTAACTGTCATGGTTCCACCATGTCAGTGCTCCTTCCTCTCTCTGTTCTCTTCCCCATTCTACCGCTCTCATTATCTTTAACTAGTTACAGCTGGTGTGTCACAGGGCAGCTGATCTGAGGTCTGGAGGCAGAGTACATCATGGTATTTAAACCCACCCCAGACGTGGAGAAGCTGTCAGATCGAAAACTCTTGTACCACGTTAGTCACGTTCCTATACTCTTGTTCACTACTCTGTTGCCTTAGTTGTTCGCCTGGATCTCTTGTTCATTGACCTTGTCCTAATCTGTATTCTCATCCTCTCTCCTAGCCTGCACGGAGACTCTGACCTGCTGGTTAAGACCTGGAGACACTGAACTGCCGGCTAAGACCTGGAGACACTGGCCTGGCTCACAAAGTACTGCTCTGACCTACGCCCGGCTGACGACAACTGCTCCTGCTATAACCCCGTCTGTCTGACTTTCATGCTCCTGTGTATATACTGGACATTACGAGTAACTACCCCGTGTACCGACCCATGCCTGGACTTTTGACTACTTTATTAAATATACCCATATTGGGTTTTGCTCAGCATGCCTACCATCCCTCCTTGTCTGCATATGGGTTCACTTACACAACCGTGATAGTAACAGCAATTACCGAATTACTGTGGAGGATTCCACAGTACTGTTGAACTATGCTGATAGAATACTAGAATAGAATAGAAGAAAATCGTGCTGAGCCATGGATGCACACTGAAATACTGGCCGCTATGAAAACCAGAGACAAAAAATGCTCTGAACTTCATAAAAGTCAGACAAAGCTTTCCAAAAGCTCAAACAGTGAACTCCAAGCCCACGTGGTTGAACTAAAAATTCAAAGAAACAGACTAAGAAATGACGTAAACACCATGATCAAAACTGCACAAAAAAATTTGTCAATGACAAAACTGAGGAAAACAAAAACAAACCATGTGAACTTTGGAAATTACTCAATAATCAACTAGGCTGCAGTAAAAAACTTAAAACCAGATTCTCAAACATAGACATAAAGACGGACAACACGCTCATCACAGACAAGCTGGATGTAGCCAATTACTTAAACATCTTCTTCACAAACATAGCCACAACACTGGTAAACAAACTACCCTCCCACTCAGGGCATTATGGGGTAGAACACATAGTAGCATACTACAAAAACCTAGGGGTCCACAAAAACGACTTCAAACTTGAAATGGTAACAACCGATGAGGTACTCAAAAAATGTAGCGCCCTCCAACCTAACAAGGCCACTGGCCATGACAACATCCCCTCCAAATTCCTCAGAGACTCAGCAGCCGCCATCACCCCAGTCATCACACACATAATAAACCTCTCTATAAAACAGGGACACGTCCCCAAGGACTTCAAAATTGCGAGAGTGACCCCTCTGCACAAAAAGGGCAGCAAATTAGACCCAGGCAACTACCGCCCTGTTTCTATTCTTACCTCCATCTCGAAAGTCATGGAGAAAATAGTCTACGAACAGGTCGAAAAGTGCCTGGCGGAAAAAAATCTAATCTATGAATTCCAATCTGGCTTCAGAACGTCCCACTCCACTGACACATGCCTCCTCTATTTGAACGACCACATCAAACAAGAGGTGGACGCGGGCAAATACTGCGGCATGGTCATGCTGGACCTACAAAAGGCCTTCGACACTGTCAATCACTGCATTCTGATTGACAAGCTAAAAGCAATTGGTTTTGATAGTTTATCAGTGAGCTGGATGCAATCCTACCTGGAGGGGAGAGACCAGATGGTAGAGGTAAACGGTACTCTATCCCCCCCCCCCCCCCTCACAGTGAGCTGTGGTGTTCCACAAGGAAGCATACTAGGACCGCTACTGTTCCTAATTTATGCAAATGACATGTCGTAAGCCTGTGACTGCAACTTGTTCCTGTTTGCGGACGACTCAGCCCTGCTGGTCTCTGACAAGAACAAGTTGCAGGTTGAAAAAACCCTCAGCTCGGAACTAGGCAGGATCTGCATATGGCTCGCTGATAACAAACTATCATTACACATGGGCAAAACAGAGTCCATTCTCTTCGGTTCAAATAACAAACTCAGCAAGACCGACGGCTTCTCAGTTACAGTGGGTGACAATATTGTCACAAGGAAATTACCTACCTGGGTTCCATCCTAGAGGCAAATCTTTCCTGTGACAAAATGGCATCCAATGTAATAAAAAAAGTCAACCAACAAACTAGATTCTTGTACCGGATCTCCTCTCTGGTAAACAAGAATACCCTGACGACTCTGGCAGGAGCACTCATTCAAGGGTACTACGACTATGCTTGCACCTCATGGTACCAAAGCACCTCAAAGGCGCTAAAAACAAGATTACAAACATCACAAAACAAACTGGTCAGACTACTACTTGACCTTACCCCCAGAACCCACCTCACCCCTGTCCACTTTGACAACCTAGGATGGCTTAGAGTAGACGACAGAGTACAGCAACTTGCAATGGGCCTGGTCTACAAGATACACTACACGACCAAGGCACCCATGTACATGTCAAAATACTTCCCAAAGGTCAGTGAATACCACGATCACAACACCAGAGGGAGCTCCACAAATCATGTTAAACCCAGATTCGGCTCAAACAAGGGACTAAACACGTTTCGCAATTATGCCACATCAATGTGGAACGCCCTACCCAAAGCTGTAAAGGAATGTGAATCCCTACCCACATTCAAAACCGCTCTCAAAGAGCACCTACGGGAGGCTGCAATTCGAAACTGGCCACCGTAAATGCCCAAACCCCCCACCACCTCCTAATAGACAGTCTCCTCCCCACCGCATGTATATATTCTCTCCCCGCCGTATGTATATTTCTCTCCCACCCACCCACCCCCTCCAAATGTACAGTCTCCTCCCCACCGTATGTATATTTCTCTCCCACCCACCCCTCCTAATGTACAGTCCCCTCCCATCATATGTATATACTCTGTCAGGATCTATGGGTAACAGTGCTGTATATTTGAATACCGTTTATGTCACAAATGTATCAGTACTAAATACCTGTATGTCCCTATGCCATAAATGTCATGTATGTTGTGTATGTCATAAATGTCGATATGAATTGAAAATGGGGGACCCTGATGTAAACAAGACAAACGTCTTTCTCTGGTCTGCATCCCCTTAACAATTGTGTGTATTGAGCCGTACTGTATTGTACCCATTCTGCAATCTGTTAAATAAAGTTTTCATTCATTCATTCATCCATTCATTCATTCATTCATTCATTCATTCATTCATTCATTCATTCATTCATTCATTCATTCATTCATTCATAGAATAGAATAGAATAGTCAAAAAGTGGATGTCGCAAAACGTTCTACTCCTTAATGCAGATAAAACTGAGATGTTAATTGTTGGCCCCCCAAACCACATGGAGGCCTGTTTCAGGACATCTCCCTCAACTTTGATACTTGTCATGTATCCCAGAGCTCCACCATAAAAAAACTCTCATTTAATGCACATATAAAGAAATTTACCAAAATTGCCTTCTTCCATCTTCGTAAAATATCGCAAGAATTCGCCCCATTTGAACTCTGGCTGATGCTGAAACCCTAGTTCATGCTTTTGTCTCATCACGTCTAGACTACTGTAATGCACTTTTTTCAGGCCTACCTAATTCAAGCATCAAAAATCTTCAACTTGTGCAAAATGAGGCTGCACGGATACTAACTAAAACTAGAAAATGTGATCACATCACACCAGTTTTGTCTGCCCTACACTGGCTTCCTATTCAAGCCCGATCTGACTTCAAAGTGCTACTCCTCACCTACAAAATTTGAAATTGGCTTGCACCGCTCTATCTATCCGATCTCATCTCTCGATACTTGCCCGCTCGTGCTCTGCACTCACAAAATGCAGGGCTTCTATCGATTCCTAGGGTTAAAAAGAAATCCGCCGGCCACAGAGCCTTTGTCTACCACGCTCCCTACCTGTGGAACAAATTACCTGCCGTCGTCAGGGGCGCCTGCTCTGTCGAAGCTTTTAAATCCCTGCTTAAGACCCATCTTTTCTCTCTCTCCTTCAACCTACCCTGATCTCACCTGGTCGGGGACTGACCCTTAGATTAATCTGTCTAGTTTAGTTAGGATGTCTATTTAACCTCTGTCTCTGTCTCAACCGGTCCCATGGAACAGCTTCATACCGTCTTCTGTCTGGCCTGCAGTACTGAACCTTCTGAGTGACTTCTCCTGCCCCCACGGGGCATACGGCCCTGAGCTATTGTCTTGTATCTCATCCTGTATCCATACTGTAACTGAGGGGTACAATTCCCTGACTGTATTGATAAGTATGGTATCATTAAACCACTGCCGCTTTATGTACTTTAATTACTGGCCATACAGTACATGATATATAAATATGATGAACACTTCCCACAATAAATCGGTTCCACACAAAGTTATAATTAAGTATTTATTGCAGCAAAAGGTACATAATATACTTCTCTATTATACTTTGAATGCACTTGTAAGGCAAAGGAATGTGCGTAGGCAAATCAATAATGAATGTCCATTCTCTGGTTACGCAGGAGGTAATTATACGACCTGAATCTTAGGGAATTATATCTATGGTGCACCGGCAATATATATAGCGGGAGATACTGAAGGGTCCCCCCGGTTGTAAGCCAGCAGGGGTAGAGGATCTGTCGGTAGTAGAAAGTCTGGTCAACGATGACTAAGGAGACTCCAAGTACAGGAGACGGTGCAATAGTCTCTTGATCCACAGACGAATACAGCTGTTCTCCGTAGACTGCAGCTCCACAGTGAAGAAAGCTAGCCTGCCTCAGGCTCTCTGAGGCGCAGACTCGACGTGGCTCCTCACAGGGTAAATCCCACACATGTGTAGGCGTCGGCGATTCTCCGCTCCATAAATCACAGGACCAAAACAAATATAATCCAGCCGTAAATGGCTATGCAGTCGTCGGGTAGATTAATCCAGTGTACATGTCCACACGATCCTCGTCTAGGTCTCCTCGGGTGAAAGCGCCATGAAAGCAGCCCAGCCTGGATAAGCACTCTAGCTGGTACGAGGAAGCGTTGGTGATGCTGGTCACTGTAGAACTTTAGCCGCACGATACACTATACACAAATAGACTATTACTGACTTAATAGAAATATGTCGCACTCGACGGTATAGCGCCAAACTCTGACACTTCAGTTATTAATTTGCACGCGGTCTCAATGCTCTATTTGGGGCCAAAAAGGCCATACTTCACCGCACGGAGTATCGTGGGTGAGGCTTCAACTTATTGGGTAACTCTACTTCTGTATTCACCTGCGCCATATTTATATGCACGGCGAACAATCTAGTGCCAACCTCATTTCTGTCTCGTATTCTTGGGCAAGGCCGGGCATGTACAGACATGTCTTGACGGTGGCTTTGAACCTGACTCTGGAGGCATGGCCCTGGCGCCTGTGGACCGCTGTCCAATAGGAGTGTTGTGGCTGAGTAGTTGTTAACACAGCAGGAGACGATATTTCCAATTTCAACAGGCAATTTATTTAATGAAAGAAAGTTTAACAGCAGAGCTATGGATCAGCAGACGGTCACCACAGTTGAAGAAAAACACTCTGCCTTCTCAATCCCTCTGCTTGTCCCATAAATCCCTTCTCAGCCCTGCCCCCCCATGACAGATATGATGACGTGACATATTATATCAGATATGACATGACGTACATTAAAATGACACATAGATTTAACATCGAAGAGAGATGCGATTGAGTGAGATGTGTGTGTGTATATGTATGTGTGTGAAAGAGAGAGTCAAGATTAGTGAGATGTGTGTGTGTATATGTGTGTGTATGAAAGAGAGAGTCAAGATTAGTGAGATGTGTGTGTGTATATGTGTGTGTATGAAAGAGAGAAAAGATTAGTGAGATGTGTGTGTGTATATGTGTGTGTATGAAAGAGAGAAAAGATTAGTGAGATGTGTGTGTGTATATGTGTGTGTATGAAAGAGAGAAAAGATTAGTGAGATGTGTGTGTGTATATGTGTGTGTATGAAAGAGAGAAAAGATTAGTGAGATGTGTGTGTGTATATGTGTGTGTATGAAAGAGAGAAAAGATTAGTGAGATGTGTGTGTGTATATGTGTGTGTATGAAAGAGAGAAAAGATTAGTGAGATGTGTGTGTGTATATGTGTGTGTATGAAAGAGAGAAAAGATTAGTGAGATGTGTGTGTGTATATGTGTGTGTATGAAAGAGAGAAAAGGACAAGATATAATGTACACGATTAAAGCACACGATATGATGTACAAGATTAAAAGCACACAACGTGATGTACTGAAATGTCTATCTGCCTATCTCCAAGTTGTTTTAAGAACATCAGCCAGACCGTCTTTCAGTACTGCTTAGTTGACCCATATTAAACTAGTTCACTTCATATACACATTTTCCCCAACAGGAGAATGAAATATTATGGTCTGTACTAGGCTAAAGGGATATTCCGTGTATATGTACAAGGAATATACAAGGGATATCAAAACGATATACAAATACTATGCAATATATATCAATCAATAAATATATATATTCGGTTTAATCTGATCCTTTGTAACAGCCGCCTCCTAATTAGTCCCACCTAATTAGCTAAGCAGAGACAGATTAACCGCACTGTCCACTACTCAATGTCTGTTGTGAGGGGTCGGGCAGTTCACAAAGTCATGGGGTCATGGTCGTCATCGATAGTATCGGGGAGCCTTGGCAGTTCTATTAGCCTCGCCACGGGTCGGGTGTAGATCCGTCCTTGCACTTCGGCTGCTCGGCACCGGTGATCACTTTGCTTACGCGGCCAGCCGGCCACATAGCTCGGGGTAGTGACTGGTCGATAATCATGACGACTGTCCCTTCTGTCAAATTGTCTCTCTCTTTCACCCATTTCTGGCGGGTCTGTAGAGACGGTAGATAGTGGAGTAGGAAGCTGTTCCAAAACTTGTCAGCCAATACTTGACTGTACCTCCACATTCTTCGGCCGTTCGCTTCTTCAGGCCTGTACATTGTCTGTGGTAGCGCGGGGTCCAGCCGCACCATCAAGAGTGTGTTGGGGGTGACTGGGTCGACATCTGCTACATCACTTGAGACGTAACCGAGGGGCTTTGAGTTCAATACTCCCTCGATCTCCGTGAGGACTGTCATTAAGACTTCTTCCGCCACGGTCTGGGCCCCAAGCACGGCGTACAGGGCTGTCTTTATTGAACGTACTTCTCGTTCCCAAGTTCCACCGAAGTGAGGTGCGTTCGGGGGATTAAACTGGAAGTCAATCTGGGATGGAGCGAGGTGGGTCTTAAGTTCTGGGCCCATAGCTTGGAAGCTCTCTCTCAGCTCTCTTTCTCCGCCTTTGAAGTTTGTCCCGTGATCAGACAACAATATAGGCGGTTTGCCTTTCCGCGATGTGAATCTTCGGAAGGCCATAAGGAATGAGTCTGTGCTCATGGTTGGAAGGAGTTCTATATGCATCGCTCGGGTGGTCATGCATTTGAATACAATACCCCACCGCTTCTCGGTTCCTCTTCCTTTCTTTATATACAGCGGGCCGAAACAGTCCATACCGGTGGAGTGAAAAGGCTTGTCGCCGAGTCGGAGGCGACAGGGAGGTAGGTCAGCCATCCGGGGTATACTGGGCTGCGCTCGCCATTTACGACAGTCTAGACAGGTTCGCTGGAAGCGCCGCACTGCTTCTCTCCCTTGCAGTATCCAATAACTACGTCTGATCTCCGCGAAGACTCTCTCTGCCCCGGCGTGATGCACATCCTCGTCGTATTTCTTTATGATCAGCTCTGTGACCTTGTGTCGGCTGTTTAAGACTATCGGGTACTTGACGTCATCCGGTAAGTCTGGAGCTCTCCGCAGACGACCACCCACTCTGATGAGACCATGGGCGTCGCTCTCGGGGGCTAGGTGGAGCAATCTGCTGTCTGATGGGACGGGCTTTGCTCCCTGTAGACAGTCTAGCTCATCGGGAAACGAGTCTCTCTGGGCTCGTTGTAGGAGAAGAAGTTCTGCTTCTTCGTAGTCAGCTGCAGTAATGTCAGTAGTGAGCTGAACCTCTGGGTGGTGCCACAGGAATGTCTTTAGCTGCGCACTCTCTAGGGTGAGGCAATCGTCTATGTCGGGGTCTGTGGAGACGAGTGTGTTCAATCCACAGAACATAGATTTCTTGTTTTCGGCCTCCTCTTTACTCGCTTCCCGTGGGGTGGGTGTAGGCCACTCTTCTTCCGGGAGCTTGAGGAACTCTGGCCCGTCACTGTATAGGTTGTGACGGGTGAGGTCATCCAGGGACATTCCCCGGGTGATGACGTCAGCTGGGTTGTGTTTTGTGTCCACATACCTCCAGCTTGCTACTTCTGTTAAATCTTGAATCTCTGTGACTCTGACTCCCACGAAGACCTTGTATCTGCACGAATCAGACCGGATCCATGTGAGTGCTGTCGTGGAGTCTGACCACAAGATTGTTCTTTGCACCGGAATGGTGAGTTCACGTTGGATTAACGTGGCGAGTTGCGCTCCTGCTAGGGCTGCGCAGAGCTCTAGACGCGGGATAGATTGTTGCTTTCGTGGGGCTATTCTTGAGCGAGCCAGGATGAAAGCAGTATGTATTTCTCCTCCCTCCTCTCGGGCACGCAAGTAGGCCACCGAACCGTAGGCTACTTCGGAGGCGTCGCTGAAGACGTGCAGGTCCATCTGGCACGTCTCCGGCCTCACTGTGGGTGGGAAGTAGCTGCGCCGTATGTTGACACCTGGGAGTGAGCTGAGTTCCGTCTCCCACTCTCTCCATGTGGATGCAAGGTGTTCGGGTATGGGGTCGTCCCAGCCCTGGTCCTTGTCCCATAACGCTCTTACAATCATCTTTGCCCTGGTGGTGTAAGGTAGAATACATCCCAATGGGTCATATTGTCTGGCGAGTGTTCTGTATACACTCCGTCTGGTGGTCGGTAGTGCAGTCGACCTTCCCTGCTCCTTGGTCAGGGGTGTGTGTTTATAATGGAGCGAGTCTGTTTTGAAGCGCCAGACTAGTCCTAATGTCATTTCTTGGGCTTCTCCTGGGATGGTCGCCATCCAGGTCTCGCTGCTTGCTGCCTTGTCCTCGGGGGAGAGGCTGCGCAATACTTGCGGGTCGCTGCTGGCCCACTGCCTGAGATCAAAGCCGCCTTTGATCAGGGAGGCGCGGAGCTTGAGTAGAAGGGCCTCGGCTTCTTCTGGCGTCGAGACGCTTTGCAGACAGTTGTCCACGTAGAAACTATTTCCTACACTTTGTCGGACCTCTTCATCAGCTGCTGGGTCCTCTGCGACGTGCTTTTGCAGTGCAAACGTAGCACAGCATGGGCTGCATGTGGTTCCGAAAGGGAGGACTTCCCATTGATAGATGGCTGGTTGCTCATCCCCGATCCTCTCTCTCCATAGGAACCGCAGCAGGGGCTTGTCCTCCTCCACTAGTCTCACCTGCAGGAACATCCCTTTGATGTCGCCGCTGATGGCCACCTTGTCTTGGCGGAAACGTAGTAACACGCCTAGTAGAGAGGGGCCGAGTGTTGGGCCGGGCAAGAGCTCTTTATTCAGATTTTGTGATCCGATCTGGTAGCTGCAGTTGAACACAATACGATCCTTGCCGTTGTGGTGGACTTTGTGGTGCGGCACGTACCATGATTCGGTCGTCTGATCGGCCTCTTTAATGTCAATTTTCTTTATGTGTCCCGCTGTGATTAGCTTGTTAATCTCAGCGCGGTACACTGTCTCTTGAGCGGGGTCTCTGGCTAGGCGCCGCTCTGTGTTCAATAGATACCGCTCCGTCGCTTCTTTTGGGGCGTGGAAGGTAGGCATACCCTCTCGCCTCAGGAGTGGAGTTGCGTATCTCATCACTCCGTTGACTTTGACTCTCTTTGTCCCCTGCTCGAGGAGGGCTATAGCGTAAATGTCTTCCTTGGAACTAATGTCTTTCTTTTCGTTCTTAAAGGGCATTGTCTCTAGTGTCCATAGCCTCTCGACATGCTGTAGGAGGGTGGTGTCTTCTTCTGTCACTCTGGAGTGGAGGCAGCTAGTGGCTGCTGTTCGGTTAAGAGACTTAGCGAGGGGGCCTTGTAGTGTCCATCCTAGGCGGGTCTCGACTGCTGCAGGACAGCCTCTGGGCCCTGTGTGGACCCGGTCAATCGGGACGATGAGGTCTGCATGGTCGGAGCCTATCAGCAGGGTCGGGGTGGCACCGTCTATGGGCGGTATAGGTAGTTGACGCAGGTGCACATATTTATCCATCAGCTTGGCGATGGGGTAGGTGTACTGCGACAGGCCTATTTCTTGGCTGGTGAAAGCGTTAGTAATCCTATACCATCTCTCTGGCTGCCCGCCTGCTGCGATAATGAAGACATTCTCGCCCTTTATCGTCTTTAGATCTCTTCTTATTGTCCGAATCGTCATCTGGTTTTCGCTCCCCCGCAGCCCCAGCTGGGCCGCAGCGGACGCGAGGAGAAGGGTCTTCTCTGACCCGTCGTCAAGGACGGCGTAAGTGTCCATGACCTTGTCTTGGTAACTCAGTGTTACGCGGACCACCTTTAAGAGCACCCGGGCGCCCCCGCTGCTGGCGGGGTCAATGTACATAACACTTGCCTTTGTGCTGCTTGAGGGTGCAGGCTTTCTTCTGTTACTGTCGTGTAGGACATCTAGGTGGGCTCCGTCACACCGACTACACCTCTTCTTTAAGCGGCAATCGGCTGCCATGTGACTGCGCGCACATCGGTAACAGCGTCGGTTGGACTTTATCCATTGACTCACCTCGTCGGCGGTCATCTTCTTGAACGTGTCACATTGTGACAACCAGTGTTCCTTTTCGCAGTACGGGCACACCATCTTCCACTTCTCTTTCATCGAGGGGGTACTGTGGTTCTTGCTGCTCGGTACTGATTCTGATTGGTGCATGACGGTCGCCAATCTTCGGCCATCGTTTGCTCTCCTAGGTCCCTCTCTGGAGCTTGGGGTGCTCCGCATGAACGTATCCAACCGTAGGCTGTTGACCTCTCTCGCCAGGAAGTCGGCTAGGTCTAGGAGGGATGGCTCGGGACCGTTAGGATCACGGTGGTCTCTTTGCCGCCTGAAGCGCTCTTGTCGGGCGGGCGGAAGCTTCTCTAAAATCCTCTCGACATTAGAGTTCACGTACAGTTCGTGCATACCCTTTTCTCTTTGCGCCCCCAGAATCCCTACCAGGGATTGTACCTTGATAGACAGGTCATCTAGTGAGCGATTGTCTGTGGCTGGGGGTAGGCGGTCAATATGCCTTATCTCTTGTATTACGTAGTCCCATATGCGTCCATATCTTTGGTCGAGTGCTGCTAGAGCCGCGGTGTATGGGGTAGTAGAGGTGGCATAGGCCAGCGCTATATTGTGCGCTCGGGGCACCTTGAGGTGCTTCAATAGGATAGCATATTTGTACGGTTCATCAGCTACATCGGACATCATTGTCTCTAAGCACATTCGTAGCTCCGTGTACTGTGCTCTGTTCTCGTGGGTGAAGTCCGGAAACGTCGGTGTGCCAATGTATGATGCCATGGATGGCTGGCACATCGGTGAGCGTTGGAAGAGAGGCCTCCTAGGCGAGTCTCCTCTTACGCCTCTTGGTGGGCTGGTACCTGCTGGGTACCATGGCCCGCGTATCCAGGTGCTGTTCCTCGGGGCTGGTCGTGCGTCAAGCTCACCCGTGAATTGAGTCGGGGGTCTGTAGCGCAGAGCCGCGGGGGTAGAGCCTGGGCTGTACTGGACCTCCTGGTCCTGTGGAGTACTGTGCTGCTGTCGGGCTTGACTCTCCTCCTCTCCCTCTTCTTCTTCCTCTGGCAGGTCCTCTAGATCCTGTAGTCGTCTATTTAGCCTCTCCGCGGTGTAGACCGTTTCTTCCTTGTAGCTGGGTCTCGCTTGGACCGGTCGGGGAAGGAGTTCGGAGGGGGGTATAGGCTCTCTCTGGTGGTCGGGCTCAGGGTCGCTTGATCGGGTAGGGGAGGGTGCCCTTGACCCCTGTCTTGACGAGGCCCTGGAACCCCGTGCGGAGGGAGGGGGTGTTGCCCTGGTGATCAGCTGCTCCATTATCTGCGCTTGTAATCGTTCGCGCTTGGCTTCGCGCTTGGTGAGAGCGAGGTCGCGCTCTGCTTCTCTTTGGGCACCGGCAGCGGCGCGCTGGGCTTCGGCGGCGGCGCGCTGGGCTTCGGCCCGGTCCCTTCCCATATTCTCTTCCGTCTGAAGGCGTCTATTCTCTAGACGTATACGATCTTCGTCGCTCCGTTGCTGCGCTTGAAGGCGTTCTCTTTCCATGGAAGAATGTTCGCGCTCACTAAGCGTCTGTGCTTGGAGTCGATCGCGCTCTGTTGAGGCTGCTAGGCTGGCGAGGAATGCCTGTGCCAGCATCTTGTCCGCCTCGCTGGGGGAAGACGCTGGTTGAGGTGATCCGCTCCTGGCAGTACTCGTTGGAGATCTGTTCTCCTGTGGCGAGTCCTGGAGATCCATCTCCGGGGTGCTCTCCTCTTCTTGTAGCGGGTAGAGTTCCATCCCTGGAGGGCTGTCTTTATCCTGGAGCTCTCCGGGGACTACTTCTTCGGTCTTGGCGGGGGGTAAAGTCATGTCAGGTCCCTCCTGGTCTCCACCGTGAGCTTGGTCAGTTACGTTAGAACCCACTAGGGCCTCTATTGGCGGGGTAGCCTGGTCGATAGGGTCGGACATAATTTTACTATCTACTTTTTCCGCGTTTACCGTCTGTAGAAAGCTAGGTAGTATATTGGCAACGTAATCCTCTAAGTACTGAGGTGTCTGCCGTCTACGCTGCGGGCGATCTACTTTAGGAGAACCGTTTTGTGGAGTGTTCATCATAGGCCATGTCAATATTAATACCACTATATTAATATTACACTAGTTACCCTCCGGCTCGAAGGACCAATTGTAACTGAGGGGTACAATTCCCTGACTGTATTGTATTGATAAGTATGGTATCATTAAACCACTACCGCTTTATGTACTTTAATTACTGGCCATACAGTACATGATATATAAATATGATGAACACTTCCCACAATAAATCGGTTCCACACAAAGTTATAATTAAGTATTTATTGCAGCAAAAGGTACATAATATACTTCTCTATTATACTTTGAATGCACTTGTAAGGCAAAGGAATGTGCGTAGGCAAATCAATAATGAATGTCCATTCTCTGGTTACGCAGGAGGTAATTATACGACCTGAATCTCAGGGAATTATATCTATGGTGCACCGGCAATATATATAGCGGGAGATACTGAAGGGTCCCCCCGGTTGTAAGCCAGCAGGGGTAGAGGATCTGTCGGTAGTAGAAAGTCTGGTCAACGATGACTAAGGAGACTCCAAGTACAGGAGACGGTGCAATAGTCTCTTGATCCACAGACGAATACAGCTGTTCTCCGTAGACTGCAGCTCCACAGTGAAGAAAGCTAGCCTGCCTCAGGCTCTCTGAGGCGCAGACTCGACGTGGCTCCTCACAGGGTAAATCCCACACACGTGTAGGCGTCGGCGATTCTCCGCTCCATAAATCACAGGACCAAAACAAATATAATCCAGCCGTAAATGGCTATGCAGTCGTCGGGTAGATTAATCCAGTGTACATGTCCACACGATCCTCGTCTAGGTCTCCTCGGGTGAAAGCGCCATGAAAGCAGCCCAGCCTGGATAAGCACTCTAGCTGGTACGAGGAAGCGTTGGTGATGCTGGTCACTGTAGAACTTTAGCCGCACGATACACTATACACAAATAGACTATTACTGACTTAATAGAAATATGTCGCACTCGACGGTATAGCGCCAAACTCTGACACTTCAGTTATTAATTCGCACGCGGTCTCAATGCTCTATTTGGGGCCAAAAAGGCCATACTTCACCGCACGGAGTATCGTGGGTGAGGCTTCAATTTATTGGGTAACTCTACTTCTGTATTCACCTGCGCCATATTTATATGCACAGCGAACAATCTAGTGCCAACCTCATTTCTGTCTCGTATTCTTGGGCAAGGCCGGGCATGTACAGACATGTCTTGACGGTGGCTTTGAACCTGACTCTGGAGGCATGGCCCTGGCGCCTGTGGACCGCTGTCCAATAGGAGAATGAAATATTATGGTCTGTACTAGGCTAAAGGGATATTCCGTGTATATGTACAAGGAATATACAAGGGATATCAAAACGATATACAAATACTATGCAATATATATCAATCAATAAATATATATATTCGGTTTAATCTGATCCTTTGTAACACATACGCTTACAGTAGTTCTATCTATTACTCTATTTCACAATTTTCTTATATACTATGATTCTACTGTCACCATGTGCTCCATATGCTCACCATATGCTCACTACATGTATTTATTGCTCCATCTCCGCCCACTACAAACATGGGAACTCTCTAACCCCTGTCCCAACCCCCCCCCTCCCCCCCCATCTCTCTGAGTGCTTGTCTCGTAGTGCTGACCAAGGTGGTGGATGTCTCAGGGTCTTGGCCAAGATTGCAGTGACTGTTGTACGTGCACCACCGAGGCCATGGATCAGCTTCTTGCCGTCTTCTGTCCGTGGTCTGTCAACATGGTTTGTGGTCTGTCAACGTGGTTTCATTGCTGGGTTAAGTACTTCTATTCTATTCACATAATATGCTTACTTCATATATTCTATCCACATATATGCTTACCACTATTGCTATGTCCGCCCATCACAATCACGCGAGCTGTCCCGTCTCCCTGTCTCCTGTGAGTGGCTGTCCCGGAATGATGACCGAAGTGTTGGACGTCCCGTGATGAAGACCGGGAGGATGCGACCCTCTCTGCGTGCCCCCCTGTCTCCCTGTCTCCGGCTGTCTCGTAGTGATGACCGGAGTGCAGGACATCCCGTGATGATGACCGGGAGGATGCGACCCTCTCTGCGCCGCCCCCTGTCTCCCTGTCTCCGGCTGTCTCGGAGTGATGACCGGAGTGTTGAACTGTTTACTGCAACACTACTATCACCGACATCTAAGAAGGGAGATCCCCCTTGAATGGCCCTTCTAAGGTTTCTCTCCTCCACATTGCCTGTGGTGCATTTTTTCCTATTGCTAGGTTTTAGTGAGTTTTTCCTTACCTTCGCGTGGGGTATGTCTGGGAGTGTTGCATTTATTCAATTAGCATTTATTTTAATTTTTGTTTTGTTCTTGACTTATTGTGATGTTTCTTCTTGACTTGTTTAAAGAAGACGTGTACGGCCCATGGGGACATTAACGTGTGTTGTCGGGCCTTACAAATAAATTTGATTTGATTTGATTTAGAATAGAATAGAATAGAATTGAATAGAATAGAAACAGGAAGAAAGAAGGAAAGGAAAGAAATGAAGGAAAAGAGAAAAGAGAAAAGAGAAGCAAAGAAGACTAATCAGTCTCTAGACTCTTGTCCTTATGATTACAGTCATAGCTGTTCTATGTATGCCCATGCTGAATAAAGCAGCTCTTTGATCATATTAGCATACTCCACACACACACACACACACACACACACACACACACACACACACACACACACACACACACATACACACACACACGCACACACACATTTGATATGGTCAGATGGATTTCACGTTGAGCTTCATAAAAGAACCAATTATGTCAGAAAATGTACCGCAAGTTGCATCCACTTTCAGCCCGCTTTATTCTTTCCCCATCACCTAGATCCCTCTCTTTCTCTCTCCTCTCTCTCTCTCTCTCTCTCTCTCTCTCTCTCTCTCTCTCTCTCTCTCTCAGTTTTTACTGTCTGGCTCCGTCATGCAAGGATTAATGGACCTTGTGGACATTACACAACTTAATTGAAGTGGAAGTGGAGTGGAAAGGTAAAAAGTTTAAATTGGTCTCTTATCTTAGAATAGTCTGTTTTAGAGGAGAGGAGAGGAGGGGATGGGAGAGGAGAGGAGAGGAGAGGAGAGGAGAGGGAGAGGAGAGGAGAGGAGGAGGAGAGGAGAGGAGAGGGGAGAGGAGAGAGACGAGACGAGACGAGACGAGACGAGACGAGACGAGACGAGACGAGACGAGACGAGACGAGACGAGACGAGACGAGACGAGACGAGACGAGACGAGACGAGACGAGAGGGAGGGGAGGATAGGAGATTAGAGGAGAGAGGGGAGGGAAGGAGAAGAGATGGGAATAGAGGGGAGGAGAGGAGAGGAGAA
>NC_140171.1:51100412-51102878 GCF_963971535.1 Notolepis coatsorum | reverse complement strand
ATAACCCTAAACTACTGCAGAAGCTTCCTGCTTTACAAAGGACTACACTGAGGTTGCCACGCCTACCAAACACACACAAGGAAGGGAGGGGGTGAGCGTTTACTGCTGGTTACTCAGAGTGAGTTCATTATGACATTCAGCTCTAACAGATTTGCTCGTTCCATTCACTGCCGATGATTCAGAGCAGAGATTGCTTTGGCCAGCCGCATAAGAGAGAATGAATCAGTTATGCTTCAATTAAGTTTAATGTCGCTTTGCAGTGGAATTTCCTTTAAGAATTATACATGTATTTTCAATGGGTTTCACAGGTGGACGGGTCATGAAACCATCCCAGCACATAAAGAAACCTCAACAACATTCAGTTCAAAGTGAAAGAACCAATAACAGAGTTCTCGTGTGACAACAAATACATGGACATTGTCCTTGGCATTCAATCAACCAAATGTGATGAAGTACACCTGTGACCCCCATTTCCATGGACATGGTTGAGGATTACAAATACCTCGGAGTACACATCAACAATAAAATGAACGGCTCTAAACACGCTGTGGCACTCTACAAGAAGGGCCCGAGCCGACTCTACTTCCTCAGAAGGCTGAGATCCTTCAATGTCTGTACAAAGATGTTGAGGATGTTCTACGAGTCGCTGGTGGCGGGTGCCTTCTTGTACGCAGTGACCTGCTGGGGCAGCGGACTGAGAGCGGGGGATGCAAACGGGCTGGAAAAGCTTGCCAGGAAGGCCAGTAACGTAGTAGGGGGTGGAGCTGGACTCTCTAGCGGTGGTGGCGGAGAGGAGGAGCCTTGCTAAGCTTCGCGCCATCATGGACAACCCCTCCCACACACGACACACAGACTGGGCTGATGGAAGGAGCACGTTCAGTGTTAGACTAAGACTAATTTAAAACTTATTACTGTACATTTTACTGTATATTACTGTATATTTTTGGCTGTATATTTTAGAATGTATAAAATCTCAGAATGTATATCCCTGACTCTATTTATTCTTATTTGCGATTTTAGATTTTTTGACTCCCTAAATGTTTTACTGTGAGCGATCTGTGGTGCTGAATTTCCCTCAGGATCAATAGTACTTCTATTCTATCTATTCTATTCTATTCTATTCTATTCTATTCTATTCTATTCTATTCTATTCTATTCTATTCTATTCTATTCTATTCTATTCTATTCTAATCAATCTAAAACCAACCAACTGGGGAACGACATTGAACCTCAACCTCAACTAATTTACATGAATAGACCTAGTTCTGTTCAAATTCAGGACGTTCACAGAACACCAATACACACACCCGTACAATCACCCACTTCTTTTTTAATACACAAAGAAGAAATTAGAGTTATTTTACCCTTAGTTCAAATGGAATTATACACATTTCCCTCAGGGTGTCCTCTTTCCCATATACAAGTGGGTTTAGATCAATTTGAACACAGTATGTTTCATGTAAGGAAATAAATCTATTATCTCTATATCATTTGAGAATGTTTGATCCAATACCTGGATTCGATACCAATACTTTTTCCCATACCTTACTTTGCTGAGTTGTGTGCTGTGTGAGCCAATCTGAGGATTTGTTAGATTTTGGGATGATTTTGGATTGCGGTTCGACAGAAGAAATGTTATATGTTGGAACAAACATGCTTATTGGGTCACTGACGTTGATGAGATTAACTACTTAGGTATTGAAATTTGGTATTGAATGCACATGCATCCATGTGTGCATGCATTCACACATACACACACACACACACACACACACACACACACACACACACACACACACACACACACACACACACACACACACACACACTTGACCTCCATGCCAAATGTCAGCCTTCTCCTATAGGGTGAAAACTGTGTCCGCTAGAATAGAATAGAATAGAATAGAAATACTTTTATTATCGCGTGGGAAATTTGACACCCAAATCGCTCAACATTTAAACATTTAGACAGGACAGGTCACAAATTAGAATAATAACACAAATCAAATCAAGTCAAGTTGCCTAGGATAAGAGTAGAGTAAAATAGAATAAAATGAAATGAAATAAAATATGCAGAAATAAATACAGTAAGAATATACTGAGCATGGGGGAAGCAGTGTAAACAATTTGGTCAATATAATTATAATTTAAATCTAACTAAATGAAATATATATTCCAGTATTCACAGTGTCACAAGGTGCAGTATGCTTCAGGTAGTGTATTGTCCTCCTTGGGTTCCTATAAGTCCTAGATCAATGTCTGGCAGCTGTCGCTGCCCCCTGTTGTGGAGCCTGCTATTGAGCTGCCGCTCTGTGCTCAGTGATGCAGTGAGGCACAGTGATGCATTATATAGTCTGATGGCTGTTGGAATGAAGGACTTCCTGTGCCGTTCAGTGCTGCATTTGGGTAGTGTGAGCCTAGCACTGAACAAGCTCCTCCTGTCAGCCAAGTCTGTGTATAGTGGGT
>NC_140171.1:51062912-51097912 GCF_963971535.1 Notolepis coatsorum | reverse complement strand
CTGACGCGCAAAATCAACAACTGTATCATCTATCTCACACTTTTATAAGACAAGAACAGACGCTGGGTATTTATATCTGCACGATGAGGCTACACAATATGCATACATCTCACAATGCGTTTGTGGTATTATATAGGTATACAACTCACCCTCCGTTATTAAGGCCACGAGAAGAAGCAGCAAAGTCCATCTCGCGGCCGGATGCATCTCCGTTCCGTCACTGGGGATCCGTCTCCCCTCCGAATACAAAAACACGGGATGTTTAATCTGTGAGGATAAACACTGTTTTAATGGCACAAAACGTATGTCTCTCTCCAGTAACCGTCTGTCTGCCGGTGGGCTCGGCGCACGCTGATCTCTGCTCACGACAACTTGGCTTCGTCCCTCCCACCCCTTTGAGCGCACAGCGCGCCTCCACACGCCACACACACATAGGCTACACATACAATTAGAAAGTAGCCTAATATACGTTTTTATCAGTCACTTTAATTGAAAGAGATGTATACGGTTATTATCGCTTAACTGAAGGGGAAGAGGCGACACTCGGCTTCAGTATATTTCAGCACCACGGACAGCGCACCAGAAATATGCTCCACCCGCTGAGATTCAGTTGAACCATCAAATGAACCACCTGTTCTATTGAGAAGTAGACTATACTGCCTGGTGTCATTATGATTAGCTATGAGTGGCTTTGCTTTTATTGTTTTTAGAAAGAAGAATAAAAAAACATGATGGCCCTCCTTGGTAATTTGCAGACTGAACTGCGTAAAGGCCATGCAGGCAATGTTTCTGCTCAAACTGCCAGCCGTTTCCAACATACCCCGCAGCACTGAGAAGTGTGAGAAAAGTTGTTGAATTCTAAAACACGCTTCAGTCTCATTAGAGCATGTCCACATGCACGTGCATGCGCTCACGCCAGGTAGCCTATATCCATTGGTTTGTTTCCCCCGCGAGCTGATTACATTTAGCCTTGGATTTTACACGCTTGGCTTGACGTCATCAAACGAATGTCATTAACTAAAGAAAATAAGAGGCGCTCCGCTGAGCCGAGGCAACACACAACACATGGCGTGCGAGGAGCCTTGAATCGAGCCCTATACGATGCACCGGCGTGGATGTGCGGGCACGGGCATGGCGCAAACATCAGACAACTTAGAGAGAGAGAGATGAGAGAGAGAGAGAGAGAGAGAGAGAGAGAGAGAGAGAGAGAGAGAGAGTGAGAGAGAGAGAGAGAGAGGAGAGAGAGAGAGCTGAGAAGAGAGAGAGAGAGAGAGAGATAGAGAGAGAGAGAGAGAGAGAGAGGAGAGAGAGAGAGAGAGAGAGAGAGAGAGAGAGAGACCACACGGAGGTCACACATGGAAGCCCAGCTGTTTGTTTTCCCCTTAATTAATAGCTGTTACGTCAAACTATGAGTTTATATCTGCTTACTGTGTGTGTGATAAATAGCATGTATATTTAAATAATATCCAAACACTAACTTAACTCCTATACAGCATAGCACCTCCTGGGGGCCAAAGCTGAGACCCCAAGCTGTTGGTTGATCTGGGAAGAGTGGGATCATGAATGTAGGGTTTTAAAGTAGGCTATGCACACGCACGCACACACACACACACACACACGCACGCACGCACTCACGCACGCACGCACACACACACAGAGGGAGAGAGAGAGATACACAGAAAGAGAGAGGAGAGAGAGAGAGAGAGAGAGAGAGAGAGAGAGAGAGAGAGAGAGAGAGAGAGAGAGAGAGAGAGAGAGAGAGAGAGAGAGAGAGAGAGAGAGAGAGAGAGAGAGAGAGAGAGAGAGAGAGAGAGAGAGAGAGAGAGACGCAAAACATTGCACTATACATCTTGGGCAGAATATAAGACAGTATCTATAGACGGTTTAAACTTGACAACATACATTATTCTAAATGGACCCAGTTTATTTCCTATTAAAGTGTTTTCTAATGCAATAACTGACAGGTCATCAAGTGGAGTTGGTCTATTAACAATGAACTGGTGACTGACTTTGTGGAACTTTAGTTTGAGCAGTCTTGTATTTAAATGTTGGGCCTGCAGCTCTGAGTCTGAAGATGCACCTATAGTAACATCACCATGGGTACTGTCATAGTGTAGGAGTCGTTCCACTATCCACTGTCTATGGAGCAGCTACAGGATGTATCACTTGAGTCTTGTCTCTGGCGTTCAGGAGAGACTTGTTCATACACATCAAAACTGACCCATACATTATAATAGAAATAACATTATGATAAAGAAATTATATTTTTATTATTATTATTATTATTATTATTATTATTTATTTATTTTTTATAGAAAGGTCACAATATAAATGTACAGTTTGGAGTTGAAAATGTACGGTAATGTCTTATGTTTGGCAAAGGGTACTCCCCCCTGCATAGCTACAGCACTACTTGGTTCCCATTATTATAGATAATGCATTTTGAATGAATAGGTTGGGTTGTATAACTAAGTCTCATTTTGGTATGAATTGTGCCCATTTACCAAATTATGATGTGGTAGCCAAATTATAAATGCATAAGAGACCACAGGACTTTGGTGCACTCATTAGGCCACTCACCTGTAAGTGCCCCCACGTCCTGTAAATGACTTTGTGAGTGACTGACCTTAAGTTGATCTAGATAATGGCTAGCCAGTTGCGTAAGAAGTTTGAATATAAAAAAAAAATGGACCTCCCTAATTTCTAAACCCTGGCTACAGCCCTGGGTGTTCTACTACTGAGTGTTCTTTGTACCAATGACCACCAGCGATTTGCGATTGAAACATCTGTCCTGTCGTAATTAGCATACATCGCTGGTTAAGGACTGGGGTGGGTTCTGTCCTTGAAGCATTTGCAATTGAAAAGTCACAACAGTAGTACTGAGGCAGTGACATAAAGGTGTGTGTTTCAGTCTGGAGACTACTGTAGCTACTTTCTAACTAGCTACACCATCCCAACTGTCACCATGTCCCAACCAACACCAATCTCCCCTACTCACACACACACAGTACCTGGGGTTGTCTGTATTTAAAATCAGAATTCTAGAGCGCAGACTAAATTCCAGGCTAACATTCCCTGAGTTGTGTGATTGTGAAATAGAATATTGACAACACAATCCTTAAGAGAAAATAAATCCATATGATCAGGATGTATTCACTATTGCGTTCAATTCTTCTCCGTACTTTGCAACTACACTACAGTATTAACTCAGCTATATGAATGTGAAACCTGTGGTACTTTTATTGCATGCCCAAATGCACCTAATTTAAATAATTAGCAAACCAATATCATTTGATAAAGTGGAGGGATGTATGGGTATGGTAACCTTTGTTAATGTATAGTGTTGTACTGAGCAGGGTATTCCATTGTATATTTCTGCAGTAAGTGGGTTACAGAAAAAGAAAAAAAGGTAAATTTTGTTATGAATAATTCTTTCACTTTTCAATAAGCTGGATAATTAAAGCATCGCTATAGGTCATTAAGATCTAAAGAAAGCCCTTTGAGGCGTGTACATCTTCAAACCTTTTGCTCAGAGTTCTGTTTTGGAATTCTACAACTATGGTTTCAATGAGCAGCAGCAATCAGGTTCATCATCATTGGAATGTTAAATTCCCCAAATTCGAATCACCACATCACCTTGATCGTGCACCTCAAAGGGTTAATAAACCAATGACAAATTGTGCCATATAGCTATATATTCCACTATATTACTTGGCTAAACTGCTGGAAATTAAATGTAGCATCTACTTCTGCACCATTCATCAATGATTTTCATATTCATAGCCATGCATTCCCTCTGTGTATAACCTGTATGTTCTGATGAAGGTCAAACCATTATGCAAAAATGAAAATAGCATTGATTTGAACGTGGCTGAAAGTGTGGAAGGATGCGTTATTATCCAGATTAGGAAGTAAAAGAGAGCAATAACACAGAGGTTTGTGCAGTGTCTGGACGCTAGCAGTGCAATATAAAATCCCTTAGTATGCACATGCAGTCAGGCATTACGGTACACATGCAAATTTTCTTCATGAACACACACATCTCTCTCACACACACACACACACACACACACACACACACACACACACACACACACACACACACACACACACACACACACACACACACACACACACACACACACACACACACACACACACACACACACACACACACACACACACACACACACACACACAGACCCTTCCGTGACACCCCCCACCCCGTCAGCCACATAACCAGAAGCAAACATAATCAACACCAATGTCACACCAATAAATGTCCCCCCCCTCGCTTCAACGCAAATAGGATCCATTAAAATGTTGGACTTGTTCCTCTTATTTTCCTTTTTTTTCAGTTTACATTCACATGCTAGAATCTTCCCTGAAAGGTGATGTGTGAGGAATAAAAGCGAAATATTCAGCAGAACGAGCAGAAAGGGGGATAATGTGTTTTTGCTGTCACCGGCATCGAGACACGACACACCTGTCCTCGTCTGCCTCATTACTGAAGGAGGTATAGGAGAGGAACTAGGTGGAAATCAGTGTTTCTGTCAGGACCAGTTAGTGTGAAGCCCCCATACCATATCCTGCTGGATATGCCTTCAGCCATGTTTAATTTATCGCTGTTCCTATTTTCCTAAAAGCTGAACGCCATTAGTGCCCCCCCCCCCATCCCCATCCCCCATCCCCCACCCCCTCTGACCCTTTCTCTTCCTCGCCCTCTTTTTCTCTCTGCCCAGTTTTTCCCCTCCCCTTTCTAATCCCACCTCAACGTCTCTCTTTCTTCACTACTGTCAGCTCCCCCCTGCAACTCTTTGTCCTGGACACTGTGGGAACTCTTCATCTCAACATGTTAGGCTTGTATCAGGTCTGGAAATCCTATTGTCTTGAAACAGCCCAGGTAGAGATAGATTTCACTTGTTCCAATGCAAATTAACTTCCTTCAATACAAGCGTTGAATGGAGCAGCAGGATCTTGGATTCACGGAGATCACTCTTAAGTTGATCCTTGGAACAAGCTTGTTTGTTTTGGAACAAGTGAAATTATATCACCTCCCCGTTGGCAGATTTCGTTCACTAAAATAAGATATTGATATAATATTACATTCGGCCTCCTTAAGATGGAGATTTATGTGTTGCGGTCTCCATCTGCTCCCCTTCGTCTTTCCATCTCCCCTTCTTCTCCCCCTTCTCTCCATCCTTGCTCTCCCTCTCTCCCTCCACCCCTCTCCTCTCCATCTCTCCAACACGTCTCTCCGCTCTCTTCCATATACAAGGGACACTGGTGCCTCTTTCTGCCTCAGATAAAACTTATAAATATACCTCTTTTCTGCTCCGCTGCAAGTTTTAGACTGTCTTGAATTATTCACCTCAGCATATTCACCACAGTCACCACCTTGCGAGAAGTGCTTTTATTTTCAGCCATGAATGATGGGATCTGGATGGTATTTTTATTTCTTTTTTTACCCCCGTCTTACCGTAGGGTCTCTGCAAGGTGGGGTTAATGGAGCGGAGCTGGTTAGAGGCTTCTGGAACCTTCTGGAAGATGGAGAGGGTGATATCATGCTCTCCTTCGATGTAGAGCAATAACAATGGGGTTATAGTAAGAGACGTGGTCGGTTACTGTATATGGAGAGAAGAGAATGTATGCAGATATTTTACAGAGGCAAGATAAGATATGATAAGATAAGATATGATATGATATGATAGGATAATATAATAGCAGGATCCCTTCATTATCTGAATAATATAGATTTAATTTGACATTTATTTAGTATACAGGTATTCTGTACAAATGATTGCAAAAAATAAAAATAAAAAACAGTACCTCAAAATTTTGATTAAGAAATGTAAGAAACAAACCATGCCACACAAAAGGTACCATGCCATACAACAAATAAAATAAAATAAAACAAATATGTATAATAGAAACGTGTAAAGTAAAGTAAAAGAAAGGCTAGGTTGTATGTCTCCCTTTCAAAATATTTATAACTCTCTTCAGATACTCTTCAAATATTTTCAAAAAATGGCTGGTGACCGGTGCGGTCGACTTTTAAAGTCGTATTTCACTTTGGTGCAACATTTATAGTATTTGCCAGGCATATCCCTTTGTGGATTCACAAATTGTCAGCCACCCAAAATCTGCTGCCTGAAATACCTGCAGTGATGTCACTGATTTGCTTGCATGTTGCCCTGTGTTCTTTGTCATATTTTTTGAAGTCGTTTGGAATGGATGGCCTCAACTCTGTTGGTGAATTAGCATTCCTGGGGCGGCTAATGACAGAGGTTGACAGCGGAGTCGTATGGAAGTAAGCTTGTTGTTAGAAAATGATTATTTGAGTATTGCTTTCAAACAAATAATAACATCACTGATGGCCATATTCTCGTTCATTTACTCTCAATAACTGTCAAACTGAATTAATGTGTGCAAAACTGTTTTTGGAAGTGTGTGCTATCATACACACATATAAATAATAAATCAGCATTGTTTATTGGTGAAGTGCCCCTTTAATGCTTTTTCCGTGTGAATATTTTAACTAAAGCCTCTGATTTTTATAACTAAGCCTCAGACCACATTCGTTCCCTTTTTCATTCCAAATTTGTCCAAGGTAAGCGACAGTTGTGATTGGAGGATCAAGAAAAGAGGGCAGGGTTTGAGATAGGTCCAATGTGCAGGCAAGGAGAAGCGGCAGACAGAACTGGATAAAACCCAATATGGGTGCGTTTAATGGATGGTCAATGTCCAGGCAGGGATCGGTACACGGGGTGGTAATTGTAATGTCCAGGGTATACACAGGGGCAGGAGAATCAGACAGACAGGGTCAGAGCAGGGGCAGGTGTCGTCAACTGGGCATGAGTCAGAGCAGTTCCTTGTGAGCCAGGCCAGTGTCTCCAAGTCTTAGCCGGGCAGGTCAGTGTCTCCAGGTATTCACCGTGCAGGCTAGGAGAGAGGATGAGAATACAGTTAGACAAGGTCAAAGAACGAGAGATCCAGGTGAACAACTAGAAGTATCAGAATAACGAACACAAGCAATATAACATGACTAACTGGTAACGAGAGTTTACGTTCTGACAGCTTCTCCACGTCTGGGGCGGGGTTATATACCATGATGTACTCTGTCTACAGACCTCAGATTAGCTGCCTCGTTGACCATAATGAGAGCGGGAGAAGGGGGAAGAGAACAGAGAGAGGAAAGGAGCACTGACAGGCCGGAACCATGACACCAATGTGCTTTTCGAGGAGGCCACATTTGAGCTTTTCACATTTAGTTGAACCTTTGACCTGAAGAGCCTTTTAAAATAAATTGTCTGTTATAAAGTTAGAAGAGAAAGAAAAGTGACTGTTCAATTTAGTTATCGTTGGAATTCCAGTTGAAATCTTGAATAAACTAAGATGTAGACTTTTAGCCATTTATCTGTCCTTGCATCCCACAAGGAATTGGAGACAGCGTCATGTTTTGTACCCTGTTATGTTCTTAGATAGCTGAAAGAATACAAAAATTAAATAAAAGATGTGAAAACAGGGAGCTGGAATGCTCTTAAAATGTTAAGCAAAACATGTACAGGTTGAGAGAATTCATAACCATAGAAACGGAACTGATGATGGATTAACGTGTCTGAATCTCATGCAATGATGTGAGCACAGCATACAATAATAGCCGTGTCCTTGAGCTTTGGATTACTGCACAAACATGCACACGCACACACACATATATACTGACACACGCACAGCATACAATAATAGCCGTGTCCTTGAGCTTTGGATTACTGCACAAACATGCACACGCACACACACATATATACTGACACACACACACAAAGACACACACACACAAAGACACACACACACACGCACACACACTCTCTCTCTCTGTACACTATACAGTAGGTGCGAGCAAACATGCTTTTGCTCATGCATGCACGCACACACGCGCACACACACACACACACACACACACACACACACACACACACACACACACACACACACACACACACACACACACACACACACACACACACACACACACACACACACACACACACACACACACACACTTAGTTGTGCCTGTATGTACCTAGTGATGATACATTATCTCTTCTAAGTTCTAACATCTATAGATTCCTATGTCGGCTTGCATCCACACAATGGCCCAGGTTTGTTTCTTTGTGCATTTTCCCAGCACAACCGTATGATATTCAGATGTTGTTACCTCTTCAGACCGTGTCTCTTTACATCAGCGCAGGGTTCTGTAGATGTGCTTCCTCCACGCTACCTTTTCCACCATGGTCTTTTTTTTCCGTTTTTGCAGAGAGTTTTATTGTTTCTGTCATTGTTTATGTTTGTGTGCTTCTCACATGTTTCTCATATCCGCTCGTATCTGAAGCTATTCACATCGGCACGACAGTGCGGCTGTCCCTTTTCACCTGATCAATCAGTCATTATTGTGCCGTCTGAAGCCATTTTAGTTGTGTACAGTGTTGTGTATGTATTGTTTGCACGTTTTCACTTTCAGTCTGTTGTCTGACATCGGTGCTAGACATGTGCTAGATCTTTTTTTTATGCTGATGTTCTGCTTTTAATACTGGATATACCACCATCTAAGAACCGACTGGCTCTTTATTCATATGCACTGGTGGGAAAGCTATAAGGCATGGAGACCACGCAGTGTGAGCTGAAACAGGATTCAAACCCAACCCGACAGTGAATAACTGGATTCTAAACATGTGCTTTTAGACTACTTCGCCATCAAACTTTGAAAGGCCATAGCCGATATAGAACCAATAACGTCCTAAACGGGACCCAGTGAGCTGCCATGACCACAGAGCGGTTCCTCAAATAGGAATTCTATAAAGAACCATTTAGTGTGTCTTAAATGCACAAATCGCTATGTATTAACTAGCATGGACTGCACTGATTCAAGTTACATGACACATTATACCTGTATCTTCCAATCGTAATGAAAGAGATCACACATACACACACACACACACGCACACACGTACGCACGCACGCACGCACGCATGCACGCACGCACGCACGCACGCACGCACGCACGCACGCACGCACGCACGCACACACACACACACACACACACACACCACACACACACACACACACACACACACACACACACACACACACACACACACACGTGCGCACCATTAAACTCCACAGGTTGTTAAGTCTGGGAATTGCAACTCAGTGATTTTCTGAGTTGACGGGTATGAACACATAGCGTGCGTGCGGCAGCGTACTAGCATGGCTCAAGTTTTACTCTTACAGCTTGTGATAGCCGAGAGTGCCTGGGTGTCCTACACACACTCGAGGCACGGGCAGAGGGGAATACTTAAACACTTTCAAACTTCGTTTAGTAAACCGTGGGCGGTTGTTTAAAGAACATCACGCTCATTAGTAGTTCAGATGGAAACATAGGTCCACGCGCATAGGGTGGATTTTTTTTCACCACCAGTTTTTTCTTAATCCTTGAAGTGTCTATTAGTGTTAGTGGCGTTGGATATAATTTATGCATGATTGTGGTGGTGAGAGGGGAAGGGAAATATCAACCCCTTTAAAATCCGGGTACAGCATACAACTGTGCTATGGGACCTATTAGCAGAGGTGAGTCACCACGATCTGAGAACATTTGAAGATCGCTCTTTTGACCATTATGATATGTTTGTTATGCAAGTAGGGCTCAAGCAACACAGTTAAAGTGGTTCCAGATGGGAGTCTTTAAATATTCTGACCTTGGCTATAATATCTAACTAGGCTCTTTCTGCGCTGGTATATATGAAACTGGTCTGGGGTCAGCTCTAATCAGCAAATGGCATCCACACACACACACACACACACACACACACACACACACACACACACACACACACACACACACACACACACACACACACACGCACGCACGCACGCATGCACGCACGCACGCACGCACGCACGCACGCACGCACACACACACACACACACACACACACACACACACACACACACACTGTTATGTACTAGAGGCCTGATCACTCCTGTGTCACCGGGCATGCAGGTGAGGCCTGCCAATTAGCCAATTAGTGCTGATTGGTTACCTGCTGGGAGCTTTAAAGGCAGACCTAGTAACACACATGCAGGGTCTGGAAGCATATGTACTGTAGTCATATCAGGTTAGAAGGCGCACCTGTTTGGGATTGTTTGTTGGATTTATTTAGTTTGTTTGAGTGTTTGGTGAGCATACCTGGTAGCACCTAACACCCTGCGTGTATGACACGTCTATTTGGGGTGGGTGTGTTTTATTTTTATGTTTTTTTTTGCGTCCTAGAAATGTGCGCTCTGTAGCACACATTGCCACCGCGTCCCTATGGTTATTATTAGTGGCTTTGGCATTCTTTATGGTTCTTCAGTGGTTCGTCGTGGTTCTTTGGTCGTTCTTCAGTGATTCTTTAGTGTTTCTTTAGTGGCTCTTTAGGTAGGTTGTGTGTGTGCTAGGGTGTTTTTGGCAGCTTTTGTGACTCTAAAGTGAACGGGTTGTGGCGCTGGTACAGTGACGATGGCTTCCATCAAGGACTTTGTTGATCGCCCGTCTCATGACATATTGGAGACGTTTTCCAAAGAACAACTTCTAGAACTTTCTGTACACTACGGGGTAGAGCTTACTGCAGGTGAGAAACGTTTGAAGCCGACAGCCTTAAGTGCTTTAAGGGGGTTACTCATTAGAGAGCAGGTGCTTGAGGAGAGGGTAGAGGAGCCTCCTTCGTCTGGCGCGTCTCCGCTATTACCTGGTGTAGAGGGTGAGTGGAGGATTAGGGAGTTAGAGTTTAAGGAAAGGCAGCTAGAGCGAGAGCGTGAGGAGAGGAGAGAGGAGCGTGAGCTTAAGGAGAGGAAAGAGGAGCGTGAGCTTAAGGAGAGGAAAGAGGAGCGTGAGTTTAAGCGTGAGGAGCGTGAGTTTAAGGAGAAACAAATGTTGCTGGAGCACGAGCGTGCACAGAAGGAGCTTGAATATAAGCATGCTGCCTTGCAGGCGGGTGCTCTGCATCCAGAGTCACGTTCCGGGTTTGATGTAGGCAGGAATATTAGGATGGTGCCACCATTTTTTGAGAAAGACGTGGAAAGATATTTTCCCCTTTTTGAACGGGTGGCAACCACATTGAAGTGGCCTGATACCGCCTGGACACTGCTGCTGCAATGTGTTTTAGTTGGTAGGGCACAAGAAGCCTACACTGCTCTGTCCCTTGAACAAAGCGCTGATTATGAGCTGGTTAAAGCTTCCATTTTGAGGGCTTATGAGTTGGTCCCCGAGGCCTATCGTCAGCGTTTTAGAGGTTATCGCAGGTCGGAGGGGCAGTCTTATGTTGAATTTGGAAGGGAGAAGGAGAACCTGTTTGACAGGTGGTGCACTTCTCAGAAGGCAGAGTCAAGAGAGCAGCTTAGGCAGTTGATTCTCCTAGAGGAATTTAAAAGATGTGTTCCTGATACCGTTTCCACACATCTAAATGAGCGTAAGGTATCGAAGATAGGCGACGCCGCTGTCTTCGCTGATGAGTTTGTGTTGACACACAAGTCCGTGTTTTTGGAGGACTACCGTGTTGAGTCCGGGGATAGGCGTCCTGTTCAGGGGGGGCCGTTTCCCAAAACCTGTCTGCTGGTCAGTTAACTTCACCTCCTAGGCGGGGTGGTTCTGCTGGTGCATTCCCAGAAGGGATTATCTGTTTCTACTGTAAAGAACCTGGTCATATCGTTGCTGGGTGCCCGGTGCTTGAGCAGAAAAATGTCAGAACCGTGGCTCTGGTAGAAACCATATGCAGAACGCCTATGCCAACGTTAGATGGGGATGGGGGAAGTATCAAACGTGTGGACAAAGAGCTTGAGGGTTCCTCAAGGTTTATGATGAATGGATTTGTTTCCCTGACTAATGCACTAGAGTCCAAACAGGCTATAACAATTTGGAGAGATACCGGTGCTTTTCAGTCCCTCATTCTGGAGGGGGTTTTGCCGTTTTCAGAAAACTCTTCTTTGCATTCCGGTGTCGTTGTTCGGGGCTTTGGGGGTGGATTTGTGGATGCACCTTTGCATGAGGTCACGCTCAATTCTCCCTTAGTATCAGGCAATGTTGTTGTGGGGGTATGTTCTCACATTCCCATAAAGGGGGTGTCCTTCATTCTATGGAATGATTGGGCTGGTGACAAAGTGTTGGCTACTCCGGTTGTAACTCCCATTCCTGTGGTTTCTGAGGTCTCTAATGAGCTGGCACAGAAACATCCAGGAGTGTTTCCTGTGTGTGCTGTGGCACGAGAAATGTCAAAGGACAAAAGTGATGTTGTTGATACTTCGACTTGGGACATTACACTTAGTGACACATTCTTTGTTGAATTAAAATGTGTACCTGTTGAGAATTTTGGAAAGCACACTGTGGATGTACCTCTGCATAATGATTCTCTTGATTGTGGTTTTGTGTTAGGCCCGGTGGTGAAACCAGAGTTGACATGCGTGCCGGAGAAGCATGTGACAGGAGATGATATGGCAGCGCAGTGTCTCAAGGTCTTCCCAGCCTGTACGGTGGCTGAGGCCACGAACGAATTGGAGGATGAGTGTGGGAAGGGTGCTATGAGAGGTGCTGTTGTTTCATGTGACACCGTTCTAGTTGGAGAGGCTACTAAGCTTGACTTAGGCTGCCAGCCTTCCCACAGTAGCTCTATTGTCCCTAATGTTTCACTTGTGGGCAGGGATGGTCCCAGTGTGTCAGTTGATGATTCTGACATTGATCCACATGTCCACACTGATTCTCTGCCATGCACTAGGTGTGATGGTCAACCTAGTTACCTGTGTCCTGTGGAGCAGGAGCCGCCTTCGCGACCTGGTCTGTTGAGTGGCAGCCATTTTGATTTTGATCAGGACAATGTTATTTTGGGTGACGCCATTTTAGATGGTGTTCCAGACGTTATTGTGACTGTCGTACTGCCATGTTCCCGGTACACTGGGGCTGTACCTGAGGCGGTACATCCTACTCTGGATGTTCACGGTTTGCAGTATCCTGAACTGCCAGTGCCAGGTGGCATGGATATGGGTGCGGTGGTGGTATCAGTGATCTATGGTTTTGTTGTGCTGTGTTCTGTTCTGTTAAGCGCAGTTCTCAGGTTGATTTTGGTTTGCAGTATAATTTTGACAGATCGGTATCGGTGGTCGTGTTCGACAGGGGCCGACCCGGTTCTTGCCTTGAACCATTTTGATGTTTACGTTGGATCCTCCAGTTTACCCCTTGTTGTGTATACAGACCATAACCCTTTGGTTTTTCTTCGCAGCATGGTGAACTCGAACCATCGTTTGATGCGATGGAGTTTGTTCCTCCAGGCGTATAACTTGGATATTCGCCACATCGTGGGAGGGACAACGTGCTAGCAGACGCCCTCTCACGATCATAGTACCAGGGTTTGTGGTACCCGTTATCGCTGTTGTGGTAGTGGCCCTGACAACTAAGGGGTCACAGTTGTTTTTTGTTTTGTTTATGGGTTGTTGTGTAGTGGTTGCCTCTTGGGCAACCAGTTTGGTGGGGGAGGTGTTATGTACTAGAGGCCTGATCACTCCTGTGTCACCGGGCATGCAGGTGAGGCCTGCCAATTAGCCAATTAGTGCTGATTGGTTACCTGCTGGGAGCTTTAAAGGCAGACCTAGTAACACACATGCAGGGTCTGTGCTTGGAGAAAGAGCTGTTAGGTTCTTCAGTCCTTGTCCGTTGGGTTTGCACTAGTACCTTAGTTACATTTACCTTAATAGTTCCTTGAGTTAGTAGCACTTTGAGTTAGAGCACAGGGTTTTGGTGTTGGTTTGCACATAGGTTGCGTGCCCCTGAGCCAGGGTCGTAACACACACACACACACATACATACTGGAGAATTATCCGACGTTTTTCCCAATATGTTCATTATTATTATTCTTCATTATTATCATAAGTAACATTTATTGTATGCGTTTATTGCATGCGTTAGTTATTATCTGGTGCCGCCTAGTGGACGCACTTTGGAACACGTATTGCGACTCTGGACAGGTAAGCTGTCTCTGCGCCGGCGCGTCGTGCTATTTAAGTGACACTCTTAGCCCTAGGCTGTAAGGTGAAAAGCCCTGTGGGTGAACTCTGACTGGCCAACGGTACGTTGCATTGTATGCACCGTTAATATCCGCATTTATCTTTGATTCATATATCTAGTTACTAATTAATGCCGTTTATTTCCTTTCCTTTCTATAGGTAAATAATCTGACTATACGCTGACTAACGTCTGATTGTACACTGCTGACTACACGCTGACTAACGTCTGATTGTACACTGCTGACTAACCGCTGATTGACTACTGACTAAACGCCAACTACACTATCAAGTACTGGCGGTTGCTAATTGCAACCTAACTAGCAACGAACTGTTATCATCGTCGACTTCGTTGAACATTACCAAATGCCATATCGACCTTTACTGACATTATCCACTAACGCTTGAATGCAAGCTGCTACTAACTATCAGCTACAAGCTAACCGCTTGCTTAATTGGCCACTTGGTGATTATTGCAACAAGTAATAACTGGATGTTGGACATTGGAGTCCTAATAAACAAACATTCTTACAAAGTCCGAATTGTTTCACTGGTTTAATTATAAGTCATTAGCCCACACCCTTCCAAGGGGGACATCTAGTTGACTCATTGACTGAGACTGCTAGATAATTGGACAATTATTTACCGCACGCACCCCGATACGAGACGGGACAGACGGTATGCAGAGGGAGGTGCCTGCGTGAGATACCATCTCAACGTCAAGGTGGAACCAGGATGGGGTGGATACACACGACGGGGCACATCGAGAGGACGCAGTCAGCTCAAGGGAAGTGATAACGTTGATGTTGACTAACTACTGGGTTGGAATCGCCGTATTCTGCCCACATGCTGGCTGCTTGAAGTGGTGGAGTCGCCGAATTCCATCCAATGCTAACTGCTAACACCGCTAGCCATCCAAATGCTAACTGCTAGCCACTAGCCAACCAATGCTAAATGCTAACGCTGTTAGCCAACCAATGCTAAATGCTAATGCTGTTAGCCAACCAATGCTAAACGCTGTTAGCCAACCAATGCTAACACCGCTAACCATCCAAATGCTAACTGCTAGCCACTAGCCAACCAATGCTAAATGCTAACGCTGTTAGCCAACCAATGCTAACACTGCTAGCTGCCAATGCTAATGCTGTTAGCCAACCAATGCTAGCTAAAGAACATTATCATTGCCTTCACCTATGCCTTTGCTGTGTTGAACCTAGCAATTATATTATTGCTCCAAACGCTGTGAACATTATCATTGACACACCTATGCCTTTGCTGTGTTGAACCAAGCAATTATATTATTGCTCCAAAACGCTGTGAACATTATCATTGACACACCTATGCCTTTGCTGTGTTGAACCGAGCAGTTGTATTGTCGCTCCAAACGCTGTGAACAGTATCTTTGACACACCCATGCCTTGGCTGTGCTGAAGAGCAGTTGTATTGTCGCTCCAAACGCCGTGAACAGTATCTTTGACACACCCATGCCTTGGCTGTGCTGAAGAGCAGTTGTATTGTCGCTCCAAACGCCGTGAACATTATCTTTGAAACACCTATGCCTTGGCTAGGCTTCAAAGTACCACTACGCATAGTAACTTTGAATCACCTCTTCATGCCGTGAACGGTACTATTGATGAACTGACCTAAAGTAACTATGTTTCATCCGACCGTTTTCGAATTGCTCTTCACGTCGTGAACTGTACTATTAATGAATTAACCAAAAGCTGTAACGGTGCTCACCAACTCTATCCTACTTGCTCACTCACATTGTGGACTGTACCTCAGGTTTCAAGTGAGTTAAGCGAAACTACGTTGACCCACCATACGGTCCCGTCACTAACCCCTGCTGGGGACAGTGTCATTGTAATCACACTGCTACACGCCAACTGTACAACTGTGCTTCTGACTGTTAACCCCATTGTTTACTACTGCCTGCGACCAGTGACTCAGCCGCAAAAGAAGCTCCAGTTGGGGCAACGGCTGACTGGGACAAGATGGAGGGTGTAGATGTGGAAGAGCTAAAGAAGAGGCGTACTGCGGCGCAAACAGCTTTCACAAGGAGAGCCAACCAGGTAGCTGACAATGTTGACACCGCATCGCCAGCGGAGCTCGTCAATGACAGGAAAGCTCTTCAAATAGAGTTTGCGAAGCTCGTTGACACGACGGGGGACTATGTTGGAGCATTGGAGGAGGCCGACGGAACCGCACATGCTACCGTGATAGCCGACGCCACAGCAAAGAAAGACGCGAGTAAGCAGAGGAAAGCGGCACTGGAGAAGAAGATCTTCTCGGAGGTATGGTCCCGCTTCGTTCAACCAAAGTTAGGCCCCCTTGAAGTGGAGTTCGAGGAGGCCTTGGAAGAGACCAAGAGACTCAGCACCCAATGGGCACCCAAAGACAAGAGAGCGTTGGAGGGAAACAAATTGGAGAGGAGACTCAACGCCTTCGAACAAATGGTGAGAGAGTGGAGATACCTTCTTCCAACTCCCAACATATCTGAATTGGAGAAGCGGTACAGGCACTTGGACGAGGAAAGAGCAGCACTAATGGACAGGTGGTCGACCCTCCTAGAGCCTGGTGGAAAGGGTGACATTGGAAGTGCTTATGAGGATGAAGAGGAGGAAAGGACACACAACATTGAAAGGGGCGGTGACGTGACAAGCCCACTTGATATTGCAAACGATGTTCTGCAACTTGCTGCCGAAGTTAAACCTTCCCCGTCCACCAACGGCAAAAGTCTGGTCCTTCACATCCACTCGTCATCTCCTCAGCTTGACAGCAGTTACAAGGACTCTCCCTTACCTTTTGGGAGCCACGAGGAGGCCTCTAATGCCACCCATCACCAGCTTGGAGAAAAGACCACAAGAAGTGGGCCTCACGAGTATATCGGCAGGAGTTCGCTCCCACGGGTAAGACAACCCGGCAGCGAACCCTATTTTAACCAGCGCGCTAACCTCACTATCATGCCTCAGTCACGAGGTGACCACGCCACACCACCAGGTGATGAGGGCGCAACGCGGGAAGGTCTCGCTCACCACAGAGACCACCAGGGGGCCTGACCAAAGATAAAGCTTGCCGCCATCAATCTGCCAAAATTCTGTGGCGACAGAAGGACCTATTGACGCTGGCGGGATAACTGGGAGGACCTCCAGGCTTTAGCCGAACCATCAGGATTGCCTGTATGCAAATTATATCACCTGCTTGACAGCGTAGAAGAGCCACTGAGAAAGAAACTTGGGCTTGATCGCTGCAGAACAGCGGACAACGTTTTCAGGCTCCTGGACAACCGCTTTGGAGACAGGAGCAGAACCGCAAGTCTGATCCTCAAAGGTCTGGAAGAAGTGCCTCCAGTACGGAGTAACCAGCCTAGGCCAATGATCGACCTGGTCCAGGCAGTGGAAACCGCACTGTACGACTTAAAAGACCTTGGGATGGAGGATGTGATCAAAAACCACCTAACTGTCGCCGCCATAGAGAGAAAATTGCCTATAGGCATGAGAGAGAAGTGGATCTCCTATGAGCGTGACCCCGCGAATGGCGTCACGC
This sequence comes from Notolepis coatsorum, assembly GCF_963971535.1. Taxonomy (NCBI): domain Eukaryota; kingdom Metazoa; phylum Chordata; class Actinopteri; order Aulopiformes; family Paralepididae; genus Notolepis; species Notolepis coatsorum. The sequence continues at coordinate 51,080,284 of NC_140171.1, read as the reverse complement.
CCGCAAGTTACTTCGATAGACTCTTGTCATTTCTGAAAGGACAGGAAAGGATCCTCGAGAGGCTAGCACAGTTGGAGATCGGAGCCACCCACGCTGGCGACAAACCAACCCAGCGTGAAAGGCTGAACGACAGGGGAGGTGATAGACGGTCATTTACCAGAACAACAGCGAGCGAAGTAAGAAGAGAGCCCCAGAGGGACTCGTGCACCATGTGTGGAGAGGAAGCACATGGAAAGAGACTTTACTTCTGCCCAGCCTTTAAGAAGGCTAAACTGTTTGAGAAACGAGCCCAGGTGAAGAAAGCTGAAGCATGCACCAAATGCCTCGCTTATCACAGGGCCAACGGCCTGTGCGAGAAGAGATTCCTCTCTAAGAAAGACGAGTGCGTGAAGGGGCCCTGTCAACCATAATTTTCTCCTCTGCTCCAAGACACAGAGCAGGAACGGAACAACCAATGAGTCCGGCGCTCGTAAAGGGCTCCAAGGCTTTACGGCTGAGCAGGAGAAGGTTGTCACAGAGTTGAAGTTGTCGACGCTCCAAATGGAAGCATTCAAGAAAGCCTTCACGAACAAAGCAACCTCCCAAGTGTACACCAGCAAGAGCCTGTTGGACAAAAGCGGCATAAAAGAATATCCAGTCCTCATGATGCTCATGGATGTCACAACGAGGGGAGGAGACTGTGTTGGAGCGTTGATGGACCTCACCTCCGACACCAACTATATCACTCACAGAGCCGCCAAGAAGCTCGGGCTGGCCGGCGAGCCTATCACACTGGTCGTGTACGGTGTTGGGAAGATGGCAGTCAGAGTCGATACCAAGAGGTATGTGGTGGCAATAAAAGTATGGACCCCGAAGGGGACCTTGAGGGCCCACGAAATGCTCTGCTACGGTCTTGAGGACATTGCCAAAGTAGACAGAGTGGTGGACTCCAAGAGACTAGAACTGTTTTTCCCATGTGTCAAGCCAGGAGAATTGACCCGGCCTAAAACCATTGATCTGCTCATTAGCACCCGTGAAGGTCGCTTGGCCCCACAAAGAATGGAGAGAGCCGGTGATCTAGTGCTATGGGACGGCCCACTGGGCAAAACTGTGAGCGGTGCGCATCCGGACCTCTTCGAAGAAGTAAAAATGACCACGTGTCATTCATTGACCCACTTCGCACGCTCCATGGGAACAACTGTCGTGAGAGAATGCAAACACCTCGCGGTGGACTTAACCGCGAGGAAAAGCATAAAAGAAGCAGTAACTGCCGCAAGCAACAAGGAAGTCTTCGACTGGCTGAAATGGGACAGCATCGGAGCAGCCTGTGACCCCGTCTGTGGGGGATGTCGCTGCGGTAACTGTCCTCCTGGAGGAAAGGAGATGACACTGGCTGACGAGAGGGAGCTAGAGACCATCAAGGCTGGCTTGACCTCAAGGAGAAAGACTCGCACTGTGGGGATACCCACTGGGATGCAAAGTACCCCTGGAAGGAACAACCAGCATCTCTCCCTAACAATCGCCGAGCTGTGGAGTCAACCTTCTTCAGGACAGAGAAGCGCCTTGAGAAAGATCCCTCATGGAAAGTCGCCTATACCAGGCAAATCCACGAAATGGTGGAGAGAGGAGCTGCCGTGAAACTAACTAGGTCTATGATGGACCAATGGAAAGGAGCAGTATAGTATGTGAGTCACTTGACCGCACTGAACCCACACTCCGTCACCACTCCAGTACGCATCGTCTGGGACAGCAGCCAAGAGTACAGAGGTGTAAGCATGAACAATATCCTACTGAAAGGTCCTGATGTGCTGAACCCAATTCGAGCGGTACTCCTCAGATTCCGGGAAGGAGAACATGCAGCTATCGGTGACATCAAAAAGATGTACAATTCAGTGTGGCTGGAAGAGGAGGAGGTTCATGTACACCGCTTTCTGTGGAGAGACTCACCGCAAGACGAGATAGAAGATTACGCCGTCGTCAGGGTGAATATGGGAGACAAGCCGGCCGGATGTATTTCCCAAGTTGCTATGCGAGAGACCGCATACCTCCCTCGGTTCTCCCATCTAACTGATGAAAGATCTGTCATCGTGGACAACAGCTACGTGGACGATCTCCTTGTGTCGCACAATGACTCACACAGACTGGAAGAGATCCTGAAGGGGGTCGAAGTCATCTTGAAGGCAGGCGGCTTCCACCTCAAACCCTGGGTCCGATCTGGTCACAGTGGGAGGCATGACGCCCCGGAGACCAAGCCAGAGACACTAGTTCTACCGAACCAACTCAAGGAAGAAGATAACAAGGCTTTGGGAGTCGGCTACCTTGTTCATGAAGACAAGCTCTTCGTTATGGCATCCATCAACTTTTCCCGGAGGAGGCAGAAGATGAGGATGGAAGCAGATCTAGCCGAAGAAGATCATAGAGAGGACGCCTAACCCTCTGACACGCCGAGTTCTACTCAGCCAAGTCGCATGACTGTATGACCCGATTGGTCTCGCAACTCCACTCAAGCAGAAGGGAGTGATCCTAATGAGAAGAGCATTCCAGGAGGCTGGAAAGATGACCAAGGACACTTGGGACCAGCCACTATCAGAGGAGCTCAGAGAGAAAGCGGTGGAGCTGTTCAAGGAATATGCTCGCCTGAGCCGCATCACATTCCCAAGAAGTATCACGCCCGCCGGCTGGTTGGGCAAGCCATGGGGGATCACGTTCTCAGACGGGAGCTGTGATTCCTATGGCGCAGTACTATATCTACGGTGGGAGACGTCTGGGGGAGTAGTCGCCCGGCTAGTGGAGTCAAAAGCGAAACTGGCCCCTCTTGACCTTAGAGGTGACCCAGTAAAGGCGGAAATCTGTGGGGCGGTGTTTGCATCCCGCCTAAAGAAGTACATACTTAAACATGGAAGAATCAAAATCGAGAGATGGTTCCATTTCGTCGACAGTCAGACGGTGCTAGGTGCCATCCAGAGAGAAAGCTATGGATTCCAAACGTTCTTTGCGAATCGGGTCGGAGAGATCCAGAAGGCTGGTCCCGTCGCTGACTGGTGGTGGGTACCAGGAGAACGCAACATTGCTGACCTGGTCACAAGAGGCCGCTGCTCCCCAGAGCTACTCGGAGAGGACTCTGCTTGGCAATGGGGCCCTGATTTCCTCGCCTACCCCGAAGAGGAATGGCCAAAGAAATCAGCCTCAGAGGTAGCTACCGCTGCGAGAGACGCAGTAAGTAGGCTTCAAAGAAAGGCCTTCACAGTTGCTATCACAAGAGCGCAAGCAAAGACAATGTCTTCCCCTGCCAGCTCAGGGGAAGAAAAGATAACAGCCATGAAAGAAGAACCAGATATCACTATCTCGCCAAACAGAACCTCCGACAAACTTTGGGGCGGGGCTCTTGTAGGCCAGATAAACCCGAGGAGATACAGTTCTCTTAAGACACTCTGCTGCGTCGTCGGCTTCACCCGAAGGGCACTAAAGTTTTGGGCGACAGTAAAAACCCGGAAGGCCCAGACGACAAAAGCACGTTTGCCAACCCGCACATTGCTAAAGTGGGAGGCATTAACAGTGAACGAACTTCGAAGCGCATTCAAAGAACTATGCCTGGCCGCACAGGAAGGTGCGGAATTCCCTGTGACCACACTGGACAGACTTGTGGTCCACAAAGAGGAGGACTCCAAACTCTTACTGTGCCATGGCAGAGTTCAAGCCATGGCCAAAGAATGGCCTGGGGTGCCCTTACTTCCCTACAGGGAATGGGTCAGCATCCTCCTGGCAGAGGAAGCCCACAGGGCAAACCATGAGGGCATTGCAGGAACCCTCTTGCGCATGAGAGACAAAGCCTGGGTTGTGCAGGGGCCAAGAGTAGCCCGAAGTACGATTGACTCGTGTATACACTGCCAAACAAGGCAAAAATGTGCCATCAAATCATGAGCGAACTCCCCTCGGAGCGCACAGAGCCGGCCGCACCATTCGAGTATACCACATTGGACCTCTTTGGTCCCTACACGATCAAAGAAAAAGAGGACAAGTAAGAAAGCCTGGGGCGTAGTTTTCTGCTGCATGGCGTCCAGAGCGATACATGCCGACATAGTGGAAGACCTCTCGACCGAAGGTTTCCTAAAAACGTTCCAACGCTTCACTGCATTGAGAGGCCATCCTAGGAAGCTCTGGTCCGATAGAGGAACTAATTTCGTGGGAGCAAAGCCAGCGCTGGAAGAACTTTACAAGTTCCTAGCGAATATCGACAATAACAAGGTACAGAAGAAAGCCGCAGAGTCTGGAACAGATTGGACCTGGGTGTTCCACCCCGCTGACTCTCCTCATAGGAATGGCGCAGCTGAAGCAGCTGTGCGAGTATTGAAAAGAGCACTAAGCAGCATAGGCGAAGAAGGGAGCCTTACGGCCCTGGAGTTCCAAACCCTCCTATACCTAGCTGCCAATCTATCAAATGAGAGGCCTATTGGCGCCAACGCCCAGCTTCGGGATGGCACCATTGAGGTCATCACCCCCAACACTCTCCTACTGGGACGTGCAAGGCCCCGTGGAGACCCCAGAGGTTTCGAGTCCGCTAGCTACCCCTCCGTCCGTCTGAGAGCAATCCAGATTGAAGTGGACAGGTTCTGGAAACGATGGAGCCAACTGGCGGGACCAGAACTCTTCGTCCGGAAGAAGTGGCACATTCCCGCTAGGAATGTTGCTAAAGGAGACCTGGTCTGGCTTGCGGACCAGAACGCACTCAGAGGCCAGTTTCGACTGGGCCGAGTGATAAAGACTCACCCTGACCCGAAGGGTGTCATCAGAGACGTGGAAGTAAGGACTTGCCATAGCCTTCCCGTTACCGCCGGTCATCCCAAGCGTGATCGTCATGTCGGGGTGTGCCCTACCACCGTCCTCCACAGGGACGTCAGGAGGTTGGTGGTACTTCTACCTTTCGAGGAACAATGACCAAAAAAGGACGTCGAAAGTCGCCTGTTTCTGGCACAGAGGACGTTGAAAGTCGCCTGTTTCTGGCACAAAGGACGTCGAAAGTCGCCTGTTTCTGGCACAGAGAAGGACGTCGAAAGTCGCCTGTTTCTGGCACAAAGGACGTCAAAAGTCGCCTGTTTCTGGCACAAGGAAGGACGTCAAAAGTCGCCTGTTTCTGGCACAAGGAAGGACGTTGAAAGTCGCCTGTTTCTGGCAGGATTGAGGACATCGAGAATCATCCATTGCAGACATAACCTGCGTAGTTTTTGCAGAAGCCTCTTGTGCTACCACCGTAAATGCGGCATAGTTTAATTATTCGTGCCACTGTAAAGAAATAATAATAATATAGACCGGGAACACTTTGTATAGTTTGGATAGTTTTATGAGCCTGACGTTCAGAAAACTAAGTGGGAGGTGGAGAATTATCTGACGTTTTTCCCAATATGTTCATTATTATTATTATTATTATTCATTATTATCATAAGTAACATTTATTGTATGCGTTTATTGCATGCATTAGTTATTATCTGGTGCCGCCTAGTGGACGCACTTTGGAACACATATTGCACTCTGGACAGGTAAGCTGTCTCTGCGCCGGCGAGTCGCGCTATTTAAGTGACACTCTTAGCCCTAGGCTGTAAGGTGAAAAGCCCTGTGGGCGAACTCTGACTAGCCAACGGTACGTTGCATTGTATGCGCCGTTAATATCCGCATTTATCTTTGATTCATATATCTAGTTACTAATTAATGCCGTTTATTTCCTTTCCTTTGTATAGGTAAATAATCTGACTATACGCTGACTAACGTCTGATTGTACGCTGCTGACTACACGCTGACTAACGTCTGATTGTACGCTGCTGACTAAACTGATTGACTACTGACCAGGGACGTGCACAGGACTTTAGAAAAGCAGGTGCCCAGAAAGGAGAAAAGGGCATCAATTATTAAATGCAATGCGAGCGCGCACGGCGCGCAAGCCCGATTTTTGGGGTTAATACAAGTCTATGGTACATTCAGTTTCACAGATAGATGTCACCAAAACTACATACTGTCCCTTTAATAACACAATATGCGCTCCAGACCAACAGCTGCGGGTGGCATGCCGAAATTAACACGCTGTGTTGAGAGAGCAAGAGAGAGAGCGAGAGAGAGAGAGAGAGAGAGAGAGAGAGAGAGAGAGAGAGAGAGAGAGAGAGAGAGAGAGAGAGAGAGAGAGAGAGAGAGAGAGAGAGAGAGACCGCATTAACTCACTTGTTTAGTTGAAACGTGGTCCAGGTCAGGATGAATGAATGAATGAATGAATGAATGAATGAATGAAAACTTTATTTAACAGATTGCAGAATGGGTACAATACAGTACGGCTCAATACATACAATTGTTAAGGGGATGCAGACCTGAGAAAGACGTTTGTCTTGTTTCCATCAGGGTCCCCCATTTTCAATTCATATAGACATATATGACATACATGACATACAGATAGTCAGTACTGCTACATCTATACATTTATGACATACCAGATTTGCAAATACAGTACTGTTTGTGATACAGAAGGAGTCAAGAAAAGGGAGTATATACATTTGATGTAGAAACTGTACATTGGAGGAGGTTGGGTGGGGGGGGTTGGGTACATTGGGATATTGACAACCATACTGGGTAATTTACATTGGAGGTGGGGGGGGCGGGGGGGGGGGGCGGGGGGCACACTGTATAAACAAGTAACACTGTACATTGAGGGGGGGGGGGAGGAGACACTGTACAAACAAACACAATTGTACATTGAACTATTGACAAAACCATACTAGGTAAATGACTGTACATTGGAGGGGGTTGGGTTAGGATATTTACAGGGGCCAGTGTTGAATTGCAGTCTCCCGTAGGTGTCCCTTGAGAGAGGTTTTGAAAGTGGGTAGTGATCCACATTCCTTTACAGCTTTGGGTAGGGCGTTCCACATTGATGTGGCATAATTGCGAAACGTGTTTAGTCCCTTATTTGAGCCGAATCTGGGTTTAACATGATTTGTGGAGCTCCCTCTGGTGTTGTGATCGTGGTATTCACTGACCTTTGGGAAGTATTTTGACATGTACATGGGTACCTTGGTCGTGTAGTGTATCTTGTAGACCAGGCCCATTGCAAGTTGTTGTACTCTGTCGTCTACTCTAAGCCATCCTAGGTTGTCAAAGTGGGCAGGGGTGAGGTGGGTTCTAGGAGTAAGGTCAAGCAGTAGTCTGACCAGTTTGTTTTGAGATGTTTGTAATTTTGTTTTTAGCGCCTTTGAGGTGCTTTGGTACCATGAGGTGCAAGCATAGTCGTAGTACCCCTGAATGAGTGCTCCTGCCAGAGTCTTCAGGGTGTTCTTGTTTACCAGAGAGGAGATCCGGTACAAGAATCGAGTTCGTTGGTTGACTTTTTTTATTACATTGGATGCCATTTTGTCACAGGAGAGATTAGCCTCTAGGATGGAACCCAGGTAGGTAATTTCATCTTTCCTTGTGACAATATTGTCACCCACTGTAACTGAGAAGCCGTCGGTCTTGCTGAGTTTGTTATTTGAACCGAAGAGAATGGACTCTGTTTTGCCCATGTGTAATGATAGTTTGTTATCAGCGAGCCATATGCAGATTCTGCCTAGTTCCGAGCTGAGGGTTTTTTCAACCTGTAACTTGTTCTTGTCAAGGAGGAGGGCTTGATGAAGTATTATGTCCACTGTCCCACAGTCACAGACTGTTGTCTTGATGTATATCCACTGTCCAGACTGCATCCAGCCAAATAGCTTATTGTTAGCAGTTAGCACAACACAAGTACTGATGAGCTGTGTCTACTGTCTTTGCCCATTTCCGCGTCGAACAGCCTGCAAACTACCTGGCGTTCTATCGCCATGCTCTAAGACAAACTCTAACCGTAACCAACTTTGAAAGAGTGCCTAAGCTTAACCGTCGAAAGAACTTGCCGTCACGCTCTAAGACAAACTCTAACCAGAACCTACTTCGAAGAGTGGCTAGGCTTAACCAGTGTAGAAACTGACGTCGGCCAATCAGAGAGCGTCTGCCAGAAATGCGACTACGGAAAGTATACAGGCGTCTGGCAGCGCGCGTAAATAATAGGTCCTTCCAGGAGAGGGGTAGGGGCATTTATCTCTCTTTCTTTACCTAATATTTAGATTCTATCATGACATCTTTCATTTGGAAGGGCAGGGCAGTCTATCTATATGTGCAACAGTAAAAAATTTAATTAAAAAGGGGCATAAAAAGGGCACTTTCTAATGAAAAATGAAAAAGGCAGGTGCCCGGGCACCCCTTCACGTCTATGTGTGCACGTGCCTGCTACTGACTAAACGCCAACTACACTATCAAGTACTGGCGGTTGCTAATTGCAACCTAACTAGCAACGAACTGTTATCATCGTCGACTTGGTTGAACTTTACCAAATGCCATATCGACCTTTACTGACATTATCCACTAACGCTTGAATGCAAGCTGCTACTAACTATCAGCTACAAGCTAACCGCTTGCTTAATTGGCCACCTGGTAATTATTGCAACAAGTAATAACTGGATGTTGGACATTGGAGTCCTAATAAACGAACATTCTTACAAAGTCCGAATTGTTTCATTGGTTTAATTATAAGTAATTCGCCCACACCTTTCCAAGGGGGACATCTAGTTGACTCATTGACTGCTAGATAATTGGACACACACACACACACACACACACACACAAACACACACATGCGCCTATCCTGTGGGACCAGCTGACTTAAGCCATCATGTTTAATGAATGAGATCTCCAGGCATCACAAAAAAATATCAAACACACACACATACACACACACCCAACCCCCCCCCCCCCCCCCACAGTACAATACTACCAAGATTCAAGAGATTTATTTGTCACATACATACACAAGACACGTAGTGAAATGAAGGTGGCCATGCCCGCCTTGATTGTGCAAGAATACAAATAATAATAGAATAAAATAGAATAGATAAAAAAATAGACATGATAAAATATACTACGATAAAATACAATACAATGCTAAGCTTATGCATTAAAGGTAATGAGTCCTATATACACTACTATACAATATACAGTACCTTATGCACCATTGGGACTGTGCCCTGGTGCTGCAGTAACTCACACTTTATTTTGGCCACATCCCATCCCTCTATACCCTGGCAAACGGAAGATAATACTTCTCTACTCCGCTTGCTTGGTGTTAAAACAAAGCATAATTGCTTTCATTACTTGGAGTGTTTGCAGTAGTGCGTCATGGGCAAAAAGCCGTCAATTGATTCCATTACATCTGGCTTCAGAGTTCAGTGAGAAATCACTGAGAAAGTTGGGATTTAGGCCACTGTCAGACAAACACCCTGACCTGCCTTGTACTAATCTATCTGGGCGAGGCGTGAAAAAAGGGATAATTGGGTTCATCAGTGTTATTTTTTTAGTTACCATCTCGTCACACGCAATTTACAAAAGATTTAAGAAAAGAGGGGGTAGAAAGCGAGGGGGGGAAAACGGCTAGAGACTGTAGACAAGAGAGAGGAAGACAGAGAGAAAGACTGACAGGGAGAGATAATAAGATATGGGAGGAGGAGAAACTGAGAGAGAATGATAGAGGCAGAGGGAGACAGATGAACAAGTAAGAGAGAGAGAGAGAGAGAGAGAGAGAGAGAGAGAGAGAGAGAGAGAGAGAGAGAGAGAGAGAGAGAGAGAGAGAGAGAGAGAGAGAGAGAGAGAGAGAGAGAGAGAAAGAGAGAGCAGTGTGGGTGAGGAAGCAGCATGTCAGCCCTGCGGCATCAGTGCGGAGAGACAGAGCAGAACTAAACTATGTGGATGGCTCCGGGCTTGGCTGGCAAGGCCTGCTAATTTAGGATACTAACCTCAGGAAACCCAACCGAGGGAGGCAGACAGATTTCCTGTCGTAAAAAAAAAATAAACACATAAACAAATGGTCATGTCACGGCATGCACTGTCAACGATTGTGCTTTGAGGCACTGCAGTCATACAGCCAGTGTGGTAATATTGAGTTGAATTTCATAAACAGCCTTGTATACTGTTTAGCAGAAGTGGTGGCAGGGATAGTTGAATAGACAAAGGTCACCCCCACTAGGTGATCAGATTAGTACTGTATGGTAAATAAGGCCCAAAGGGTCAAAGCGTATTCACACCCCCCACCCGAGGGCATCATGTCACACCCCCCCTCGTGAGACAAGCCAGGCCCCTTCATCTCAGCAAAAGATCACACGGACGTGGGCCACCGATGGGCCCCTTCTGTCTCTGTCCCATCACGTCGCCACACCCCAGGGGGGGGGGGCTGCCAGCCCCCACAGAAGACGCCCACGGACCAACTGTATTATGTAAAGCTATTATTGGCTAGAAATTGTAGTATAAAGGAGGGGACATTTTGGTAATTCGGGAGCTCTCAGACCGGACCAACCCAGGGGGTCTGGGGGCTCCACCGCTCCTTCCACCATCGAGAGACTGCTGTGCTGTTTGCATTTTATGTGAGTAAATCATGGGAAAACACCATTTGTTGTTTAAAGTTTAGTGTAAATCCTTAATATCTGAAACCAGATTTACTCATGTATAAATGTGTGCAGCATGGTCAATGTATGTTCAGATTATGTTACCGACTGTTTTATGTACATTATTGAGGTTGGAGATGCAAACCTGATTGTGATATTTCTGTACAACAGACAGCCCTGTTAATGTTTTCTGATAATCTTTTGTATGTGAAAGGCAACCTTTTATTCACTCTTGGCCCTGGTTCAAATAAATCAGCTGAGTTGAACTACAGTTCTGGTTTGTCTGGCGTACACGTTTTATTCCTCATCTGCTAAGTCAGATGAGGAGACCAACAATTCTATCAAGTATGAATCTTTCCTCCTCCTTCCAGATAGTCAATCTCATTGTGTTGTACTACAATAACCTCAAATTATTGTAGAAAGTCTGTGGGAATTTACCACAGAAATGGTGCCGTTCTTCCCATCCTTTGTGTCTCCCCCTGAAAAGGTGCGGTAGGGTCTTGTCATATGTATCGTATCTGGACCTTGCTGTGTGTTGGGGACACGGGGCAAAGAGCTGGGGTGTTGCTGCGTTTGGAGTGATAGACGAGGGGCTTGTTGTCTGAATGGAGGAGAGAGAGGGACAGGATGAAGGTTGGTTGTGTACGCCACTGTTTGGGGCCCACGGTGAATATGGCTTCTGCATGCAGGGTTGGGGGTGCGGTGTCTTAGGTTAGGATGTCCGGAGGTATGAAGAGCGCGCTTGTTGTGCAGTGAACATGCAAATGTGGGCTTTTTATGTTTGTATGTTTATTCAGACACAGGAGGCCGGTCTCGGCCCAGCGGGCCACGGGGGTTGGGTTGGTTAACTCGTATGGAATATACTTTATGAACTGTACGGGGGAGTTGCACCAAGAAGATACGGCATGTAATGGGGTGACGTATTGGTGGGGCGCAGACTATCTAATCATGGTTATTGGAATTAGCGTCGCATGACGGCAGGTAAAAGGCTTTCCTGGCTAGGGAGCCCGGTTATCTGGTGTGTACGACAGGAGCGCGTTCTGAGTATATATTGCCCTAAGATTATTCTCAGGAAGGGGGCGCGGGTGAGTTGGATTGATTTAATTGTTCTGAATGGAGGGACAGCTGTGTGTAATAGGGTACGGGGTATACAAGTACAGAGAATATGGGAAGAGTGCAGAGCTCTGCTACTATTCAGAACAATGCAAGTCAAGTAGGGTGAGAGATTGGTAGACCCTGGCATGATCAGCGCAGGGGTCTGTGCGATTACAGGATAAAAACGTAGTGATTAATAGAAGTGTAGGGTGCCGGCATGTTCAGGACAAGGCTTGATAATGGACGGACTGAAGTCTGGGGGACCAATCGGCCTGTTTTAAATGTAGATATATTTGCCGTCCTTAGGCATAGTATCCTTTTTAATCTTGAGCGAAACCGGCCTGTTGATTGATTACATTCGCTGTGATACAAAAACAATTCGGTCGAACTGACTGATAAGTACTTAATGGTTGTATGGGGACTATGGCTATGGTTAGGAATTGTATGGGGGACTATGGCTATGGTTGTGAATGATTGGCTAAAACGTGGGAGCTTATTGTTGTTTTGTTATGATAGTTTAATGACCAACGGACATATGTTGGAGGCGAGTCCTGCTGGTGGTTGGGGCTAGCTAGCTTAGCTCTGTGGGAAGAGTCCGCGGTGACACTGGGGACGTTACGATGGCGTTATGAGAGAATTGTTTAAACGCTGTGGCGGCGATTGCAGGTGAGAGGCGAATCTAGACGTGGACTGGAGAGATTGTGGCCGTTTTGAGGGTTATTATTGATGCGGTAACGATGGTATATGATATTAAGGATTCGCTGCTTGATGACGTCATGGTGTTGTGGGGAGTATGTAACGTTCGCGGTGCTATGAAGTGAGGCGGAGTAGGTAGGAGAAAGGATTCGTGTTGAACTATATGTGCGGCGTTGGTTGGTGTGAGTGCTTTAAAAGTTATTTTCTGTTAGAGTGGTTGGTTATTTTAAGCTTGTGTGAATTGTTTATGCTTTGATTGGTACTGAGCGAATTGCGTGGATGAACGGATCTTGAAAGGCACGGCTCCCGTGAGGGCCTTGAACGTCGCATTAGAGCTGGCTAAGCTAGTTAGCTTGCGTGCCATTGTTTTGTGGCGTTTGCGGGCGGCAGATGTTACGTTTCGAGTTTTGAGAATGATGTTGGGGAAGGGGTAGAGAACGTGATGAATGTCGTGGCAGATTATGAATATCGGGGCAGGTTATGAATGTCGTGGCAGACTTTGATTGTTGTAGCAACGTTATAACAGCCGCTTCGGTTGCTACTGCGCATGCGCGGTACGGCGTGGATTGGGTCTAGTGCATTCGTGGTATTTCGCTCAGGGGACAGAAATAACGGGTAAGAGAATATTCTGCATTATGTAATATGGCGGTATTTGTATATTGTGCATTGTGTTTTTGTGTAAGCAGGGGAAGGGGTGTAACATGTATGGTGGTTAGATTAGGGGTGATAGTCAGTAAGGGTTTACTTAGGCTGCAAACAATACAGTGAGCCTATTGAGGAGAAATGAAATAATGGATACATTGCCTATGATAAATCTGGGGTTCACAAACCGGCTATACTGGGTAGATTGTATTATTGTCTTTGATGCACAGGGGTCTATTTTTAACCAGGGGGGAATGAGTAGGGATTGATTAAAAATAAGTACAGCTCAATACACACAATTGTTAAGGGGATGCAGACCAAAGGAAGACTTTTGTCTTGTTTACATCAGGGTCCCCCATTTTCAATTCATCAGATAGTCAGTACTGCTACAACTATACATTTATGACATACCAGATTTGCAAATTCAGTCACCCGTGTTAAAACACATCATAACTTTTATTGCATACATGGTACACAGATAAACGGGAGTTTGAGAGTAGCTATAGGCTGAATTTGGAAAGTGGCTCTACACTAGAGTTACATGTTGCTTGCAGTAAAATCAATTTATCACATGTGTATGAAGAAAGGAGCATTTATGACTAACCACTATAATGTTATGCTGAAATGAATGATGCCTACATGTATAATAATTAGAGTTGATGGACATTTCCAGTTTTTTAATTTGTGTAACGTGTACAATTGTAAGCTTGGAATAATGATGTTGTGTTTTATGTAGCTTGAATTAAGATGCTTGTATAGAATGCATTGATGTTGAAATGTCAGATATGGATACTTGTTATAGCTTTAAGGCCATTGATTTAAATAGGATAATGTTTGTATTATTTGCTAAATGTTTTATAGTGGAATTTGATACAAGCCCGGTTGTGAAGCAGGACATGTGTTTATGCTTGTTTTAGATTGTTAAATCTTTAATACACTGTTAATATGGTTAGGACATGTGTTTATGCTTGGTTGAGTTGGTAAATCTTTAATACAGTGTTAACGTGGTGACACAAGCCTCCGACTTGTAGGATCATTTATTGATGGAGGCTTGCTGCAATGACAAATTTTGATATGGTTGTGTTTACAGTGATCGAAATGATTGTTTTTATTAATCCTTAATAAGTTTCATTGCTATGTTGAAGTATGGTTAAGAATGTTATGTCTTTAAATGCCATTTGCAAATCCTTGGGTCACAGTGGGATAATTTAGTGACAGGGGGTTGTTTAGAAGCTGCTATGATGTGAGATTGTGTTTTAGCAGTTATTATAAATGTTTGATAGATGATTTGTGTATGAAATGATTAATCCTTCTGTTGAGTTACAGGGAGGTCACGGAAACTCACAGGAGTGACTCAGGCTATCTTTACTAGGCAGTAAACGGCCCAAGGGGGGTCGTGTATACAGCTGCTTACAATGGCGGTTCTTTTGACAGGATGGCGTGAGATTAGATGCAACAGGAAAGAGGCCACAGGTGGAGATAAGGAGAGAACAGTCAAAGTGAGATAACAGATGGCGTTATTTTTAGAGCAGAGGACAGGAAGTGGGGGTACTGGGCCAGGGGGCCAGGAAGTGACAGGAAGGTGAGACAGGGGAGAGAACAGGGAACAGCTGGGTTAAGTGAGTGAGACAATCAAGAAAGTGGCATTCATTTGGGGTTATGACTTATGAATGTTAACTGGTTGATAAAGGAATATTTGGATCTGTCTGTGCACTGGAAGGCATGGATAGGTCTGAATTAAAGATGGATTCCAGTCCGTCTTTGAAGTGAGAGTAGAGGTTAAGAAGAGATGAGTGTAGCCTGATGAGAGAGCTGAAGAGGGAGGAACAAACTAAACCATTGTCGGTCTGTGGTTGATTAATGAGTTGTATGAGAGAGAGTTTTGGAAGTGTTTGTTTAGTTTCAAATGATCAGTGTGAACGGTAGAGGATTGTGTGCCAGGTGGTATGCAAGTGTCGGAGCAGCGTGAAAGTATATGTTTATACTATGAAGGATGGAGATGATCTGTGTGGCTGAGAATGAGAGAGAGTGTTGGTTATTTTGTGTGGTTGAGAGATTATTTTGTATAAAAGCGGTTTGATTGGTTTTTGCTTTTATTTCTTTTCTAACTCTAAATGTTCAGGATCGAATGAATGTGACTATGAGAAATTGGATGAAAGCGTTTGATTAGGTCATATTCAAAGTGTTAAGTTTTATTTTGGTACAGATACTACTTTTATTTAAATTAAATTTTTGTATGTATGTGTGAGATTGAGATGTCCTTTTGATTTCAGTGAATGATTGAGCGGGGGATGGGGGCCAGGAGGCCTTGATTACCCATTCACACACAGGCACACACACACACACCCATTCACATTTACACACACACACACACACACACAGACACACACACACGGACACGCACACACACACACACACACACACAGACACACACAGACACACATTCACACAATTTGGTCACACATGCATGCACACACGCAACTTAGCTTTCACTTAAGGTGAAACTGGTCTTAAGAATAACAAAATGTGTTTAAGTATGATATATCTGTGTTTATGTAATCAATTGGATGAGGGATTGAATTAGATTTTTAGAGTTCTTTTCTATTTTTAATCTGTGAATTTAGCGTTTAGATTTCTTTTCTTTTCTTTCTAAATAACCATTAAGGTGGTCTGCGGTTGGAGCTGGTTAATTTCATTGATTTGCTTTCACATCTGTTGGAATGTTTTTTTGATTATTTGTCTTTTGTTTCTTAATTTCTCTGTTATGATCTGGTGAGAGGACGGTTGGAGAATGAGATGCATTGGGACAGATCGAGGCTGGGATACATTGGATCAGATCGATGGCAGTTAAGTGGTCCCATCACGTTTGCATAATGGTTAAACATTTGGCTTCTCTTGAGAAATATTTGACATATTGTGTAAAGAAAATTTGTTTTGTGTTTTTGTTCCCTTGCAGTTCAGTCGGAGGGGGAGGATGGACCATCACAAGTGGAGGGATCATGGGAAAAATGTGTAGGAATACATTTCATTAGATTATGACACAATGGTGTGAACCCGTTCAGTCAGTTCCTGTGGGAGATTGTTGGATTGTGGAGAGAGGTCGCTGGTAGACACTGCCCCTCCTTCAATATAGCCCCGGATACAAAGGCCGGAGGGTTGAGACAAACCTCCAGACTGACAGAGTCGTTCGTCTGTAGATCCATGGAAATACAGTCATGGGACAGAATATGACGAGGTCCAGGCCTACAAACATTGGCTTCAGCTGAGGCTGGCCGACATGGGGTGGAGGGGGGGGGGGCGAAAACGGTCGGAGACTGTGCAACCAAAGCGTTGAACAAGGGCCTCTGTGTGATTGATTGGTATGTTGAACGGGAGGTGACTGAACGGTAACAACTGGTAAGCTTAATAGATTATGACACAACGCAAGAGTACTAAACTAGACACATACACATAGGTAGAATATTAGGTGTAGGTTATGGCCGACATGGTGAAAAAAAAATTTCCTTGCGTGATGCTCCGCCCTCCCTGTCGACTG
Source organism: Notolepis coatsorum (assembly GCF_963971535.1). Classification (NCBI taxonomy): domain Eukaryota; kingdom Metazoa; phylum Chordata; class Actinopteri; order Aulopiformes; family Paralepididae; genus Notolepis; species Notolepis coatsorum. Next base: position 51,063,856 of record NC_140171.1, on the reverse strand, counting down.
TGCGCTGAGGTGGTAGGTGTTGTTATGTCCATGGGATGTCCATAAAAGGGGGGAGAGATGAGAAGACCAACTGAGTTGATTATGCAAAATGTGATTGGGCTGACTTGGAAAAGGAATTAACAAGAGAGGAGAAGCAAAATGTATGAAAGAATGAATAATAATTTCTGTGTCCTCCCCAGATCATGTAAACGAATACTGTAATTTTAAAAAATTGTGATTGATTAGACTTTAAATGTGTAATGTTTAGATTGGAAAAAGAAAAAATGGAGAAACTTTGAAAAAATGAATTTTAATTTTGGAAAAAATGAATTTTATTATGTATGGTTAGAATATATAGAAAATCAAGTCAATATATCATATGTGACGATAAGAATCGTCAAAACGGGGAATGTGGTAATATTGAGTTGAATTTCATAAACAGCCTTGTATACTGTTTAGCAGAAGTGGTGGCAGGGATAGTTGAATAGACAAAGGTCACCCCCACTAGGTGATCAGATTAGTACTGTATGGTAAATAAGGCCCAAAGGGTCAAAGCGTATTCACACCCCCCACCCGAGGGCATCATGTCACACCCCCCCTCGTGAGACAAGCCAGGCCCCTTCATCTCAGCAAAAGATCACACGGACGTGGGCCACCGATGGGCCCCTTCTGTCTCTGTCCCATCACGTCGCCACACCCCAGGGGGGGGGGGCTGCCAGCCCCCACAGAAGACGCCCACGGACCAACTGTATTATGTAAAGCTATTATTGGCTAGAAATTGTAGTATAAAGGAGGGGACATTTTGGTAATTCGGGAGCTCTCAGACCGGACCAACCCAGGGGGTCTGGGGGCTCCACCGCTCCTTCCACCATCGAGAGACTGCTGTGCTGTTTGCATTTTATGTGAGTAAATCATGGGAAAACACCATTTGTTGTTTAAAGTTTAGTGTAAATCCTTAATATCTG
>NC_140171.1:51055412-51057912 GCF_963971535.1 Notolepis coatsorum | reverse complement strand
ATTTGGCCTGAAAGGGTTTGAGTTCTTGCTTGGTGTGTGTGTGTGTGTGTGTGTGTGTGTGTGTGTGTGTGTGTGCGTGCGTGCGTGCGTGCGTGCGTGTGTGCGGGCGTGCGTGCGTGCGTGCGTGTGTGTGTGTGTAAACGGAGATAGTGTGGTGCTCTCAGGCATCAGTTACCAGTGCGTACCTGCATGCTAAACGTATCATCAGATGAAATCCTTCAGATGAAAGCTGTGCAGAAATAGCAGAAATTAACATGTGTGATCCTCTGGTCATGTGTTTCTCTGAAATGCTGGGAAACAAGCTCACATACCCAGAACCAGGGTCTTCACAAACACGCAATTCAAGAGTGACGCACAGGCACACACACGTGTGCACGATGTACCAGTATGACCAACCAACCACAACACACACAACAACACACACACACACACACACACACACACACACACACACACACACACACACACACACACACACACACACACACACACACACACACACACACACACACACACACACACACACACACATGCATTCTATAGATCTTAAAGTTGATTAAAGCACGGGAATGGCCCATCCTGTTGGGAATGCTTTGCTCCTTTGACAACAGTACATATGGCTAAATTAATATGGAGACGTTGGAAATGTCCAAAATAAGAATTTTCTCTTGAGGTCAGAGCCTAAATGATTGACTAAATGTTACTTTTCAACTTTTCCCATCCCATAAAAACAGAAAAAATAACTTGTTTTGTGTTTCTTAACCCTCCGGCCCCCTTCTGTTGCACATCTCTGCTCAGTCTCTCGGAATGCTAACTTCCATCCAGATAAAACAGTGATCATTTCTCCCTGTCCTGTGTGAAGTGTTACCCCCTCCTGCGAGCGGTGTGCAGTCACCGTTCAGCATCGTTTAAGCTGTATATACCCCCCCACCGACTTTAAGTACCCCCCTGCTGTGAGGCAAAAGAAAGTAGAAAGTAGATTGCAGTAGAAAGTTTCCAATGTACTTGGTCAACTCCATTGGAGAGCCAGCCATTGTAGAGTGATAAGTAATATATTAGTTATTAAGGTTAGTTTAACATTTGCTTAACAGTTATGGTTAGGGTATAAGTTAGGGTTTGATCCCCAGCAGGGGAACTAAAAAGGAAGGAAAAACGTATTTGTACTTATTTGTCTGTACTAACTTATATAATCTTTTTACATATCTGTAGATATATTCATATCTGTACATGCATAGTAGCATAGTATATTTATACCTGTATCACTGTACATACTGATACAACTCTGTACATACATCTGATTAGCTCTACACTAGCTAGCATTTATATATTTTATACCCAGTTTAATCACCTGTATAATTGTACATTACTATTGCACTTTACTGTTACATTTGCACTCTGGATGGATGCAACTTGTTTTCGTTGTACTGTACTTGTGCTGTATAATGACAGTGAATTGAATCTAATCTAATCTAATATGTAACCTGTTAATTAAAAACATAACAAACATATGTACCTTTTTCCCTGTGGTCGATTAGTAAATGATTTACATATTTACATATTTTAAGTAAGAATGGGCTGACATTTGGTACTAAACTAGAGGTGATCATGTATATAAACTAGGCTGCTTGGCACTTTTAAATGTATGTAGGCTATGTCACAGTGATTGGATAGGGAATATATCAGTCCTTAGGAGTCATAACCATTGATTCCTAACGCCATTGCAGAAGCCATTACATTCATGGCTATGTCTCTAACCATAACCTACACCATGTAAGACTAACTATGTACTCACCACAGAACAAAAACATCAGGATGTATTGCTTTTTTATTTGACATACTGTAATAGAAAGGTTGTCTCTTCAAATGCCATACCACTGTCAAGATATTAACCCGGTGCCCAAAGTAATTTCTTAATATAAACAACAACAACAACAACTCCTCAGGTCATCATATAATGTATTTAAGGCCATTACAAGAGTGTCAGTCCAGATGAACTGTAGGAGAAAGAGGGAGGAAAGCATACATAGAGGTTGAGTTAACTTTTCCATAAAATGGTAAAAAGTAAAAACAATAAGCAAATTGTGTGTGTGTGTGTGTGGTGTGGTAGGTGCTACAATGAAATGTGTGATCACTGAAGTTTTAAAATTTTAATCTTTTCAATAGTATTTTCTTGAAAACACTACGTTGATGTAATTTCTTGGATTCCAGGTGTATCTGCTAGCGTCGCTAGGCATTCCTTTCCAATATGATTTTCTGCAGGTGATATGCACAAGGGTCAGATAATAAGAGAGAGAAAGAGACAGAGAGAGAAGAGAGAGAGAGAGAGAGAGAGAGAGAGAGAGAGAGAGAGAGAGAGAGAGAGAGAGAGAGAGAGAGAGAGAGAGAGAGAGAGAGAGAGAGAGAGAGGAGAGAGAGAAGAAGGAAGATATCTGTTAATATTTTATCTGACTTTGTCCTGTATAAGCTTGGCTTGAAGTGTAGCGCTGAAAAGAAAGGGGGT
>NC_140171.1:51008548-51055212 GCF_963971535.1 Notolepis coatsorum | reverse complement strand
AGTAATATATTAGTTATTAAGGTTAGTTTTAACATTTGCTTAACAGTTATGGTTAGGGTTAATGTTAGGGTTTGATCCCCAGCAGGGGAACTAAAAAGGAAGGGAAAAACGTATTTGTACTTATTTGTCTGTACATAACTGTATATAATCCTTTTTACATATCTGTAGATACTATATCTATATCTGTACATGCATAGTAGCATAGTATATTTATACCTGTATCACTGTACATACTGATACAACTCTGTACATACATCTGATTAGCTCTACACTAGCATTAGTATTTATATATTTTATACCCAGTTTAATCACCTGTATATTGTACATTACTATTGCACTTTACTGTTACATTTGCACTCTGGATGGATGCAACTTGTTTTCGTTGTACGTTGTACTGTACTTGTGCTGTATAATGACAGTGAATTTGAATCTAATCTAATCTAATATGTACACATGTTAAATTAAAAACATAACATACATTATGTACCTTTTTCCCTGTGGTCGATTAGTAAATGATTTACATATTTACATATTTTAAGTAAGAATGGGCTGACATTTGGTACTAAACTAGAAGGTGATCATGTATATAAACTAGGCTGCTTGGCACTTTTAAATGTATGTAGGCTATGTCACAGTGATTGGATAGGGGGAATATATCAGTCCTTAGGAGTCATAACCATTGATTCCTAACGCCATTGCAGAAGCCATTACATTCATGGCTATGTCTCTAACCATAACCTACACCATGTAAGACTAAACTAGTTACTCACCACAGAACAAAAACATCAGGTTGTATTGCTTTTTTATTTGACATACTGTAATAGAAAGGTTGTCTCTTTCAAATGCCATACCACTGTCAAGATATTAACCCGGTGCTCAAAGTAATTTCTTAATAATAACAACAACAACAACAACTCCTCAGGTCATCATAATAAATGTAATTTAAGGCCATTACAAAGAGTGTCAGTCCCAGATGAACTGTAGGAGACAGTGGGAGGAAAGCATACAATAGAGGTTGAGTTAACTTTTCCATTAAAATGGTAAAAAGTAAAACACAATAAGCAAATTGTGTGTGTGTGGTGTGTAGGTGCTACAATGAAATGTGTGATCACTGAAGTTTTAAAATTTTTAATCTTTTCAATAGTATTTTTCTTGAAAACACAACGAGTTAGATGTAATTTCTTGGATTCCAGGTGTATCTGCTAGCGTCGCTAGGCATTCCTTTCCAATATGATTTCTGCAGGTGATATGGCACAAGGGTCAGATAATAAGAGAGAGAAAGAGACAAGGAGAGAGAGAGAGAGAGAGAGAGAGAGAGAGAGAGAGAGAGAGAGAGAGAGAGAGAGAGAGAGAGAGAGAGAGAGAGAGAGAGAGAGAGAGAGAGAGAGAGAGAGAGAGAGAGAAGGAGAAGGAGAAGGAGATATATCTTGTTAATATTTTATCCTGACTTTGTCCTGTATAAGCTTGGCTTGAAGTGTAGCGCTGAAAAGAAAGGGGTCCATTGCAATACCCCTGCAGTAGAGCATCCCCTCTAAAAGTCTTAGGATGCCCGGTCCATCGGTGTTGAGAGGACGAAGAGGCCACATCATACCTTGCATTGCTTTGGCACACAGTTGTTAAAAGTTTCTAGGACAGTTTCTATGACAAGTTGTCTTTTGGTCGCTGCTGAGTGTCATCTCTGATGTCGCCCATGGTCACTCAGAAATCTCCATACCTGTGGGGACACAATACACAAGACATACTCAGCTCAGAACAAAGAACAAGTCTGTGTTAACCCTTTCACTACCACACTACTAAAGGGTTAACTCTTTCACTGTGACAATACGTAAGGTTAACCCTTTCCACTGTCACACGACAAAGGGTTAACCCTTTCACTACCACACTACAGAAGGTTAACCTTTCACTACCAGGTTAACCGTCTGTAGTGTGGTAGTGAAAGGGTTAATGTGTGTCAGGAGTGTAGTTGCAATAATGTAAATGGTTTGGACCATAAAAATTAAATAGCCCGGGCTTTTATTTGCTTCAATCACTTAACTCAACCGGCCTATATTTGGGACAGGCCTTCAATTGCTTTCACACAAAACTATTTCTCAACTAAGGAAATACTATCAAATTGTTTAAACCAGTATGAACATTTCTTGTATAAAAATATATCAACATATCATATAACATATCAATTGCGAATCATCCATTTGATCTCTGACAGCTCTGACAGCGCTAGTGAATGTAAAGTTAGAGAGAAATGAGACTTTGTTTTCAATTGCCTGTCCAGTTCAGCACTGGACAGCGCTCAGCCCACATGCTCAGCAGCTCTGTGCGGAGAATCAGACCTTCAGCACCCAGCCCACACCAGGGGTGTAAAGTACTTGAGTAATTGTACTTCATTACAATACTTAAGTACTGTTTTGGGGTATTTGTACTTTACTTGAATATTATTAGGTTTGTATACTTGTACTTTTAATCAATTACATTTCAGGAAAAAAAACATCCTTTACATTACTCCTTACATTTAAAATGCAGACCTACAAAGTACAAATCGCGCAGGCCCAACCATTTTAATTAGTATGTGGCCGCACTTTATTTAAAAACAGCCAATCAAATCCCCATCAATGGAAAATTAACCCGCCCATACCCATGCTGATTGGTCCTTGTGCAAGACTAGAAAGCGGGGATCTTTGATTAAACACCTGCTATCAGAAGAAGACAATCAGAAAAAACGTTTTTACTTTTACTTTTTAGTACTTAAGTAGTACATTTAAAAGTAGAAACGTTTATACTTTTACTCAAGTGTGTTTTTAGCCAGATACTCTGACTTTTACTTGAGTACGATTTTGAGACGGTACCCATACTTTCACTTAAGTATAATTGCTGGGTACTTTATACACCCCTGGCCCAAACACTTCTTTCTCTGTACCAGCAAATCAGCAAATGTGCAAATCTGATTTATGAATGCAGCGTCATTTGGCAGCATTAATGGCAACCAGATAAACTATCTATATGGGTCTTTAATTGAGGTTTCATGGTATGTACTTTTTTCCCCCACGACATCAGACATACCACCCAAAATAGATTTCCCCACACTAATTGAATACTGTACATTTGCTAACTTTGATTATTGTGTAACCAACCTTGGGTCCATCCCTCTACAGTCTCACCAGGTGTGGCTGATTGCTCATGTGTGTGTATATATTAGGGCTGTCCCCGACTAAGGATTTGGATGGTCGACTATGATTGGCCAAAATGTGCCGTTATTCGACTATTGGTCGACAAAAAAAAATTAAAATTAAAAAATTAAAGTATAATATTTTTTTAATATATATATATTTTTTTATATATATTTTTTTGTATCATTCCATTTGGGCTGTGGGGGTGCTTAATGTCTGAATGAGTCGACTGAAGGCTTCTTGTCCTCTGCAAAAGCATGCAATTGGTCCACTGATACATCTTGATATTTGTCTAGTCTAGTGTGTTCATTAGATTAGATGAGTGAAATCCTCTTTCAGTGCCTCTGTGCCTGTTTTCGTAGGCAGTTAGCCTCTGGTATGCGTGCCATTAGCGTTAGCCACGCTTCTAGGCCTCTTTTCTTTTGGAAAGAATGATAAAAAAAATCAAATAATAAATAAATAAAAAAAAAAAAAAATCTTTTTTCTTTACTATTCGACTAAGAGGTTGGTTAGTCGACTACGGCCCCTTTCGACTAGGGTCAGCCCTAGTATATATATCAACACTTTTTTAAACATGTTTTAAAAAATGTTTGGGATCGAAACGTGATGTGATTTATCAAGTAACTAAATTAGGAGCATTAAGCAAGAGTTGCAAGTTGCACTATTATTCTTGACTAAACTGACATAATAACATATGAACAGCTCTTCTGTGTGTGTGTGTGTGTGTGTGTGTGTGTGTGTGTGTGTGTGTGTGTGTGTGTGTGTGTGTGTGTGTGTGTGTGTGTGTGTGTGTGTGTGTGTGTGTGTGTGTGTGTGTGTGCGTGTGTGTGTGTGTGTGTGTGTGTGTGTGTGTGTGTGTGTGTGTGTGTGTGTGTGTGTGTGTGTGCATCACTCACTCTGCATCATCAGCGGTGGGCGTGTTGTAGCTCTGGAACAGCGGCTGCATGAAGAGGCCCAGCGTTCCCACCACACACACCAGGATGAAGATCCACAGGAACAGCCGGTCTATCACCATGGCGACATACTTCCAGTCCTGTATGATCTGGAACCGAGGCAGATTGGAGTATTATGGGATGCTGAACTTGGAGGGTGAAGACTGAGTCTGACTCTGAGTCATATCATTGGCCACAGGTTGAGAAGTACAGTGTGTTACTGTTTTTTTGTTTCCCCAAAACATAGTGGTTGACATGTTTTGGGTTTTTTGTCCTCATTTTACAATTTGGTCCTCCTCTTCTGCTACTGCTAATGCTTACTATAAATTAGAAGACATTCAGAGCCGTATCAGTGATTTTTCCTGTCCGATTTCTCCATTGACTTCCATAGTAGAATTGGACACATGGAAGTCACTGAAATAGCACCTATCTGTACTTTCACGTATAGTGACAGGAGGGTGATGATTTCTATTTTCTATCTAGTCTTTGAACCCTCAGGGACTGAACAACATAACACTAAGAAGTTAACTACATTTGAGTATTCTGAGTTGGAGTATTCTGATGGAGAGTCCACTGTACAACTAAAATCCCATTAAGTCCCATTAAAATGTATTGAGGGGAGTTGGTCTCTGCTTTGTTAGCAGGAAAGACTAAATAATTTCACAAATGACCACCTACGGGTAACAGACTTGGAACCAAAGGATCTGGAACTAAATACTAACTAACTAAATATTAAATATTAAAATATTATAAATGATTACATATTTATTCAAGTACATTTTTATTTGTACAATTACTTTTGGTCCCCTGAAATAGGTGAACTATGTATATGAAGTGCTACAATTCCTACACAGTTCATCTAATATGGATGTGCACAGTTCATCTAATATGGATGTACACACACACATGAAACTGAAAGGCTGCACTTCATAGTCATTGTTCTATTTAAAATACAATGGGTCTCATTCAGCAACGGACAAAAGTTAAGATAAAATTTCATCATAGCTCCACTTAAGACCTTTTTGGGCCGATTTTGGGATTCACGAACGGTCCCTTCTCGGGGATTCGCTTGTAGCTAAGAGCAGGATTTAGGAGTGCTGAAGAGCAGTCGTAAGTGTGCGCCGGGTGTGCGCCGTGTTCTTACGGGTTTTATTTGGGAGGAATCATGGTGATTGCGTTCACGTCGATTCTACAGACATCCTTGGAATTAAATAATCATACTAATAATAAATACGACAATATTTGTATGATAAGAAATTACGCTTTACATTTACAATCATGCCTCAACGACACATTGTGATGTGCAAAAATAAATAAAAGCACTACACCAACATTGCAAATGACAGTGGATAAATAAATAAGAACTAAACCCAATCGTGTGTATATAGCTATAGTGGAATAGACTGTATTAATATTCCATACGCGTACTGTATAGCCTATGCGCATAATAAATGAACAGTAGGCTTATATTATTTTAATGACTTGTTTTATTTATTATAGACTGTATTAATATTCCATATTTATACAGTCTTGTTGCACGCTCCTGGCCACCTGCCTCAGCGCACACACACACACAACACACACACACACACACACACACACACACACACACACACACACACACACACACACACACACACACACACACGTACTGTATAGCCTATGTGCATAATGAATGAACAGTAGGCTTATATTATTGTAATGACTTGTTTTATTAGGAGATTGCAGATACTGTATGCGCTGCCCTACAGTAGTAAAGGCTTCCGCGGATGTCCACGCCGCGCACCGGTGTCCCGCAAAAGGCTGCTCGGCGTGTTGGTACACATCGACCTGCATTAAATGTAGTAAACTGGCATTGGTACGCGGTGGTACGCTTGACTATGAAACCTCAAACGACTGCGGTCATGCCGCGCGGAGTCCGGTCCGCTCACAGTACGCCCGACTCTGTGGGAGCCTTTACTCTTACGAACTTCCAACGAGGTTGTCATATGAGGAAACTTACGACAATGTTGGTGAATGAGGTCCAATGAGTACAGAGACAAAACAACAACATAAAACGTATATGGACTGCACTGTATATAAATTAATTGTGGAGAACTCTGGAAGGACAGTAGATGGTAGAAGTTTGCAGGTGCATGTGTGTGTGTCTAAGTTAGAGTGGAGGACTTTCTCAAGATACGTCATATTTATAGAAGAAAAGAGATGACTGACTACTAGGGGTGTAACGGTAAACAGAAGCCATGGTTCGGTACATACCTCGGTATTGAATCACGGTTCGGTACGAGTTCGGTACAACAAGAAAAAAATATTTATAATTATGATTATATATTTATAATAATTATTATAATTATAATTATTTTATAGAATAATTTTCTATAGGCTTGCCGTGGTAGTCAGTGATACTGGTGTCATTCTGTGTTCAGGCATCCACTGAGTAAATTAATTGCCTACTGCCCCCTTAACAACGTAGGCTTGTTCAATTTCAGTTTCACTTGTAGAGAGGATTTAACTGCACGTGAAGCCGAGACTGAAGACTAGAGAACAGATGACATGTTACACAACAATGGCAGAGGATTTATCAATATTTTGGATTTAAACACAGTAGCAGTTCAACTGGAAAGGAGCTCAGATGATCAGTCCGGAAAAGTATGTATTGCTTTTTTTCTTCTTCGATCAGCTGTGAGAGAATGTCCGTGGGAGAAGGTTGGCGTGTGTGTTGGTGACACACCAACTTGGTGTGTGTTGGTGACACACCAACTTGGTGTGTGTCTGTGTGTGTGTCTTTCCATTCGTTAACATTATTGGGCGAACAAGAAAATGAAAGAAAACTGTAAAATTGTAATGACCCTGCTGTGTTACAAAGATGATATAATTCATTCATGGTTAGGGACACCCGACACCTGTAGTAAGGGGAGGGTAGAAACAGCCTGCAGTGCAGAGGGTCAGTGCGCGTTGTTATTTGTTCTGTCCGATTGTCATTGTATGTGCGTTTACAAGTTTCAATGTTTTATTCATCATCTAAATTTGGCAATACAAGCTTAATATTCAACATTAAAGATCAATGTAAGCTAGTGTAAAGTAAAGTAAAGATATTGAGCATAGATTTGTAAAATGTGGAACCCTAGTTTCACCTAGTGGTATGAGACATATTCTTCGTATGGCTGCACGTACCGCACTGTGATGCTCGTACCATAAATTTGCGGGACGAATATACGTACCGTTACACCCCTACTGATTACTGATAGACAGTAGAGAGAAAGAAGGCAGAATATATCATTTAAACAAGTTTCCTTGCCGTTTCAATCCTCCCTGCTCACCTCGAACCACCTCCTTCCCATATGTCAGCTTTTCATCACAAATCCAGACACATTCTTGTGTATTCTATGAATAATTTTTTTTTTTTTTTTGTGAACAAATCTTTTTATTATTTTTTTGACATGACATAAAACTAGACATACAAGCATTAAAGGGGAACTATCTTATAAATGGCCTTTTTGAGTGTTTAGCATTGTTTCCTAGCTATGTGAACTTATATTAATATGATCTATGTCTCAAAATTCTCATATTGGCGCATTCTTCCAATTCTCCTCTCACAATATTCACCCTCACTGAACTGAGTCGTCTGAAAATGTGCCCTATATGTGATGTCATATAGTCACTGCTGCATGTTAATGTTCAAGGGGGCCGGCCCGGCGCAGTGGTTTAGGAGCCCAGGCTCAAAACAGCTCGAGATCTTGAGGTAGAAAAATGCTGTTTTTGAGGACTTGATTAGAAATACAAAACAATGAATAAAAAAATATATATATATTACAGAGGTGTTCCATAGACTCACAGGAATTGTGTAAAAGTGCCCAAATAGTGAAAGAAATAGTAAAATAGTTCCCCTTTAACAGTAAATATCCACAATAAATCACAGGACTATACATTCCAGTATTTGAATCAATATAAATGTAGTTTACGAGATATATACATAATACTTGCAATACAATACAATACATACATATGCTCTTGCTCGCTCTTCTTCCCCCCCCCCCTCAGGACCCCCCTTGGATAATCCATAAATGTTTTCGTTTCTAACCAGGGATTACAATTCATATGCTAACCTTTATTCTCTCCACCACTTCTAACCAGATTGCAATGCTGGCTTCATTGACACCTAAAATTCTTGCTGTAGATATCTCTAGATAAATCACATCGAGATAGGTAAGAACCCATACCTTCCGGCACATTTTATCCGGTTGAATCCAGCGTGATGCTATCAGCTTTTTAGCAGCCGTAAAACCGGACAAAATTTGTCTCTTTAGCTGTATAGAGGCTGCTAACTGAGAAACATCATTCAACAACAATACAGAAGGCAGTACAGGTATGGTCAGAAATAAAAATTCTGATAATTGCGTGGTTACGTCTTCCCAGAATATCTTAACAGGGGGGCATTCCCAATACATATGTATAAATGTACCGATATCACCCCTTAGACACAAGGAGCATAGAGAGTCTTGTTTAAGCCCCATTCGGTTCAATCTTATAGGAGTCAGGTAAGTCCTATGAATATAATTAAGATTAATCTGTTGATGATCCGGGTTGCGTGACGCTAGTCGAACGTTTGCCCAGACTTCTTGCCAATCAAAATCTACTTCCAAGTCTGGTATATCCCTCCTCCAGACTGAGTCTAGGGGAAGGATTCCATACGAAGACGTAAGTAAGTGTTATGGTTTGTAACCGACCCCAATCGCACAACACAAGACAGGTATGAGAGTAAGCCAAGAACGGGCATTTATTGAAAACAATCAGAAAAAAGGCACTGTCCCTTTAAGGGAGAACACCAATACTGGATAAACAAGAAAAGGGAAAGGCCCAGTGCCTTTAAGAGGCGAGCTGGCTAAGGGGAAGGCAAAGGGAAGGCTAAAGGAAAACAGGGCCGGGGCAAGGGACAAGGCAGGAACAGGGAGGAACTAGGAGGAACTGGACAGGGAGGACTAGGAGGACTAGAGAGGGGAGACAGGGACAGAGGCCCGCGGAGGCGGGCTGGGGACAGGGAGGACTGGGAGGACAAGATAGGGAGGACTAGGAGGACTAGGGAAAACCAGGGTAAGGCCTTGGAACAGGGCGAGGGCTGGAGCTGCATACTGGGACAGAGAAAACAGGGTAAGGCCTAGGAAAAAGCATTAATGAAGTTGCTGCTCTGCAGCCTCTCCCGGGATGGTAGTCTGGGGAAGCAGGTGGGAACATCAGAGCCGCTCTGCAGACTTCTCTCGGCAGGTGGGTAAACGGAACCGAGAGGGAGAGAGGGAGAGGGTTAACTCAGTGCAGTTGGAACAGAGCAGGTGACAGGAGAGGTGACTTGTAACCAAAAACAGAGTTATCCAAGTGAGAGAATCTTCGGTGTATATACACACTGTGAGTAAACGTCCCAAACACAAATCCACGTGATGAATATCTTCGGTGTGTAAACACACAGTGAGTCAACGTCCCAAACACAAAACCACGTGATAAATATCTTCGGTGTGAAAACACACAGTGAGGCGATGTAAAGGCCAAAATATTATCCCAATGAAAACAATCCAAAAAAGGCTAAAACGCTGGGTGAGTGATAAAAAGCTGGAAATCTTCAGTGTTTTATAAACACACGAAAAACGGAATTGGATCAAAGACAGTCATAAAAAACTCACCCAGGCGTTGTGCGTAAAGAGCGTTGGAACAGAACGGGGCGAGAGCGTCGCCACCGGGGAACCGGTTGTCCAAGCGGAGGTCTGAGTGGTGCGCGACTGCTTGGAGTACGCGCCGGTACGAAGGGCGCATCAGGCGCGGAGGTCTGAGGGGTGCACGCCTGGAGTGAAGCGCGCATCTGCTGCGTGGAGGTCTGGATGCGCGCCTGGAGTGAAGAGCGCATCTGTTGCGTGGAGGTCTGGATGCGCGCCTGGAATGAAGAGCGCATCTGCTGCGTGGAGGTCTGGATGCGCGCCTGGAGTGAAGAGCGCATCTGCTGCGTGGAGGTCTGGATGCGCGCCTGGTTGGAGTGCGCGCCGGTACGGAGGGCGCATCTGGCGGTGCGTCTGCGCGGAAGAGCGCGCCAGGCTCGGAGGTCTGGATGAGCGTCAGGACGTCTGCTGCGCGGGGGTCTGAAGTGGAACACTGGGAAGCCTCCCGTGGAAGTCTAGAGAGCGCAGTCCAGTGTCTACCTCAGGCAACGGCGACAGGAGGCGAAGGCTGGAGCGCATGTCACGCCGGAGATGAAAACAGCATAAACAGACAGAGGCCTCCCGAAGGAGTCCTGGTGATAGAGAATATGATACCGAATGAAACGGCATGTTACGGCATGACCCGACGACCAACAGAGGGGAAGAGCCAGGTACTTAAAGCCCACAGGGGAACTAATTAGAATGCACCACAGGTGCGTGAAGGTAATTGATACTTGAAACTAAAAGTGTGTGTTCGGCACAAGACCAATCAAACACACAATGACAGGTAGTCCAAGGTGTGGCCGCTGAGAGCAAACGAGAGTAACGAACGCGAGGGTGGGGGCTAGTGAGGTGAGTGAGAAGGGAATTCCTTAACAGTAGGCTTAAAGGAACAGAGAGAGTAGGTGAGCAGCGGACAAAACCTCACAGTAAGTGATGATAAAAGTCTGATACAAAGCCTCTCGATGTCTCCCTTTCATAGAAGAATTTGTGATATCTGTGGTGCTCAAGTGGTATCTTTAATGGGACTCCATGAGCCTTCAAAGTTGCTAATAACTGTATATAGAAATAATAAGTGGAGCTGGTGAGGTTAAATTTGTTATGAATTTCATGATAGCTACAGAAACCCCGTTCGTTGAAGATATCTCCCAATGTATGTATGACCTGCTTTTCCAATTTGGGATATCTGATAGGTCGTTGTGCAATAAGGAGTGCATTGTTATTGAATAGGGGAGAATGGCTATGCCATTTATGTTGGTTAATAGATTTTTTCTGTGTGTCACGCCATATCCGAATCACATGTGTAATAAGAGGGCCAAATTTCAAGTCGCATTGCTTAATTGATAATTTGGTGTATACTATATCCTGCAGTCTATGTGGTGCCACTATGTTTTCTTCTAATGTTCTCCAGGATACAGATGCTTGAGAATCAAACCAGGTGATCAGTGGTCTTAAAGAGAACGCTTTAAAATAGTGGTAGAAGTCTGGAAATGCTAAACCTCCATCGGCTTTGTTTCTCTGTGCGGTGGATCTTTTTATTCGTGGAGGTTTGTTGTTCCAAATAAATTTGTATGCGGTGGAGTGTAATTTTTTCCAGTAACCAGCAGGGGGGGGGGGGGGGGGGGGTAACGGTAACATTGAGCTAAAGAAGTTGATTCTAGGTAAAACATCCATCTTAACTATTGATACTCGGGCCTGTACTGAGTTTTTAAGTTTTTACCACCTGTCAAAGTCATTTGTGATCCTATCTTGGAGTCTTGTATAATTATACTTCACCGTTTGGCATATAGTAGGGAATATTTCAACTCCAAGACATCTAAAGTGTTCTACCATTGGTATATTTCCTGGAAGGATTGTAGCCTTCGCAGAGACATTAAGTAGGAGGAAGGCCGACTTTGGCCAGTTTATCCTAAATCCTGATAGATTGCCAAAATCATCAATCAGCTTGAGAAGATGAGGCAGTGAGGTGGTAGGGTTTTGCATGAACAATATTACGTCGTCCGCATATAAACTAATATGATGCTGTGTGCCCTTAATTGAGATTGACTCTATGGATTGGGATTGTCTTATATACTGTGCTAAAGGCTCTAAGGATAGAGCAAATAGTCCGGGACTAAGAGGGCAACCCTACCTGTTATAATCATGGCCGATGGGTCTTTGTATAATACTTTTATAATATTAATGAATCCGTTTCCTAACCCCATCCTTCCGAGTACTGCCCATAAATAAGACCATTCCAACCTATCAAAAGCTTTCATCGCATCCAATGATAATACAGCTGTAGGTGGAATGGCATCCTTGCTGGGGTCTAACACATGTAGTAACCGTCTTATATTATCCGTGATCAGGCGGCCTTTTATGAAGCCAGTCTGATCAGGATGAACTAAAGATGTCATATGCTTTTGAAGTCTGATGGCTAGTACCTTAGCATACAGCTTGAGATCGGTTCCGAGGAGACTTAAGGGTCTATAACTACCACATTCGGTGGGTTCTTTGTCCTTTTTAAGGAGGACAGATATGAGTGCCATATTGACGTCCCTGGGGAAGTTCCCCTCTTTGATTGAGTATAAAATCATATCAAGTAATAGGGGTCCAATTACATCCCAACATGAGAGGTACAGTTCTGGTGGGATACCATCCCATCCAGGAGCCTTACCAATTTGCATTTCAGATATAGCCTCCCTAAGTTCCTCTAGTGTAATAGGTGTATCTAACTGTTTAGCGTCTTCCACTGAGAGTTTAGGTAGGTTAATTTTATTAAGAAATGTATCCAGTTTATTTTGATCGAAAACCATTTCTGATTTGTACAAGTTGGAGTAAAACTCTCTGAAAGTCCCGTTAATTTTTTTGGGGTCTGTAACAAGTCCTTATTGGTCCTTAATAGTAGGGATATCTGCACATTTTGCGTTGGATCGTATCTTCATAGCTAGTAGGTGACTTGGTTTAGAACCATGAAAGTAATAATGTTGTCTTGTGCTACGTATTTGAAATTCAGATTGTTGTCTTAAAATGGAGTTAAACTCTTTTTTTAACACATTAATTTGAGACTCCAATCGAACCGAGTAGTTGTATTGTAAAGAGGAGAATAACGACGAGTAAAGCGTTTCCAGCTCTACCAATTTTGAACAACGATTCTTGCGTAGGTTGGAGGCAAAGACCGTAGTGTAATCCTTGATAAAAACCCTTTACCGACATCCATAACATTCTGGGGTCCTGTACCGAACCCGCATTACTCCGCAGGAATTTAATAAGTTCAACTTTGAATTGTATAATGTATTCATTGTTTTTCAGCAGTGTCGAGTTAAATCGCCATCTTGGGGCTCGGGATGACAGTCTACCAAATGAACCTTTCAGGAGTAAATAGCTGTGATCTGATGGGCACCATTTCCACGTCATAGTTATCAAATAGTCTAGGGGATGCAAAAACATAATCTATTCTGGAAAATGTCTTGTGTCTTGCAGAGCGAAAAGAGTACTCTCGGGCCGTTGGGTTGAGCAATCGCCATAGGTCATTTACACCTGTATTCTTGGCCCAATCCTTTAGTGCATTAGATGCATGTTTCTGATCATTGGAAATGGTGGGATTAGATTTATCCATCACGGGATCCCAAATAGCATTAAAATCCGCGCCAATTATAAATGAATACTCAGGAAGGTTCAACATTGCTCTAGTGAGTGTAGCGTACAAGTTAGCGTCGTAAAGATTTGGGGCATAAGCCGCTACCAACGTGATTTTCCTGTTACTGTATTCTATTTTAGCTATGGTTACTCGACCATCCACATCAGACCATATGTCCAACAATTCAATATTCAACTTCCGTTTCGAGACTATAGCAACCCCACGGGATCTTGTTCCAAAAGATGAGTAGCTAATGTTATGATATATTTAGTCCGCTAGCATTACATTGTCATCCACTAAAAAGTGCGTTTAGCTTAAAAGAGCCACATCAACCTGTTTGTTTTTCATCAGTGTAAGCACGCTTTTGCGTTTATGTTGTTTGTTTAGTCCCCCAGTATTCCAAATCATTATATTCAAACTAACCATAATCTAAACATGTTGTTGTATTCTTGTGTATAATTCATCTGGAGTACCAATTCACAATAGATATATATCCAATTATTGAGGTCCTGTTGAGAGCCGAGCTTGAAAACATACATATATACATATAATCCCCTATTCCCCCCTCCCTCCCTCCCTTACACGACCAGTCAGCCCAGAATGAGCCATTTATCCTTAACTTTCCTATGCAAATTGCCATAGGATCTAAAACTTTAAATTCTACCTTAATAGAATGTGACCCGTGGCCTAGCCACTCTCCCGTTAAAATAATAAAATTAAAAAATTAAATATGCCTCAAATATCATAGTATATTCACTTAAACCTTATACTAACATGTATAGGTTAAACACACAGAAGAATCAAAAAGATGTATAGAATTAAATTATAGAAACCTCAAAAAGTAGAGAACATCTGCTTAAATCTTAAAATTACTTTGCCAAGCTTAAACACCTAGATGAAAAGGAAGGTTTTAAATACGTGTATGCAGTTCGTCCCCCAAACAGGGGTGGGCAGTATTCCGCTGTGAAGGCTGTTGTTCTTCCGGATATGATTCTTGTGTATGGTCACAAATTGTTGTTTATGTTCCAGGGCATTCTGCATGCCATAGAGTGATATTATTCCAGAATATTCCAATATGACACAGAGCGTTGAAAAAGTCCAGAGTATTCCAAAATGTCAACAACAAATCATGACTTGCACAAAACCCATAAATCTAGCGGGCCCAAACAGCGAACCTTTACAAAAATATAGTATCTAGCGTCACATATTAACCTATTTCTACATCAATGTTATCAAAGCTTGTTTGATGCCGTTTTTGGTGTCTAAGTTATAACAAAGTTATCAAAAAAAATAAAAGAAAATAAGAATAAGACTTAGCCTCCTCCGCATTGTGGGTCCCTCATGTAATCCTCTGCGTCTTCAGTCGAGTAGAGCCGGACCCTTTTTCCATTTTTATCCATGATGGAAAGATTCGCTGGGTAACGTAGTGTGGGTTGGAATTTTTTCTCAAAAAGATGAGACATCACTGACTTGTAACAGGCTCGTAGGGTTACAACCTCGCGGCAAAAATCCTTGTAGAAATACACTAGTTTCCCGTTGTGTTGCAGAGTTCCCCTCTTCTTTCGTGCCGCCAGAATAATCGTATCTCTTATTCCAGCTTGACGTAGGCTAGCAATAATCACCCTCGATTTATTGCTGTTGTTGTCTCGGAATGCCAATTCTGTAGCGCTGATCCACTATAGGTGGTGTAGAGAGGATATCTGGTCCTAGGATTTGAGCTAACACTGTCGCGAATGAGTCGTTTGTGCAGTTAACTGATTCATCCAGTCCCACTATATGGATATTAAATCTACGGGAATGACGTTCGATTTCAAATATCTTAGCTGTTAGCTTCTCGTTGTTGTCATATATCTTATCCGCTAGCTTCCCGTTGACATCTTCTATCTTCTCCGTTAGTTCCACGATGCCGTCATGTAAAGCCCCAACGCCCCTAATGAATCTCAGTGTGTGTTCAACCAAGGTGGCTTCAACTACAGTAGTGCGTTCGATTTGTTCTGCAGCCGCTGCTTTTAAATCTTCGATTTTGGATTCGATAGATTCTTTGATAGCGTCAACCTTAGCGTCAACCTTATCAACCTTAGCGTCAACCTTCTCAACCTTAGCGTCAACCTTATCAACCTTATCGGTTAGGATCTTTATTAGCTTAGCAAGAGAATCTATGGAACAGGCAAGAGAATCAATATCGGATGAGGTGGCTGGGACGATGGAAGAGGTGGCAATATCAGCTGTTTTTTTCTCGATTTCTCTTGCTATTTCCCGCACGGAGCTCGTATCCACAGGCGGATCTTCTGTTGTTAGTTTGGCTGCACGTTTCTTTTTTGTTTCTTTCCTTGTTGTCATGTTGATTCTTTCTGTCGATATAGTTAGTTGAAGATCTCAGTTGATATATACGTCGAGGTTTAAACATATTGGTGTTGTAAAAAGTGGTTTTTGAAGCAAAAATAAAAATATCGGGAGAGGAGCTCTGACCAATGCGACCACTACATGCTGATGCTAAACCGGAAGTCGGATTAAATTATTTAAGTGTTTAAAGTTTTTGGTACAATATATCATATGTGTCTGGAGCATAAATCAAATGAGTGGTGTAAGGCATGGACAAATATAAAGAATGTATTCATATTAACCCTTTTCCCGCCAATAACGTCGTACGAAGGGTTTCAAGTTCATGCGAATTCTGCCAATAATGGCGTACGACGTGATTCTGATCATAATTTCATATTTTCGCCATGGTATTCATATTCCACTCACGGAGCCTTGTCAGATGCTGATGGACTCAGCACAACTCTGCAACGCTTCAATACTGCCACCTGGTGGCTGATCGGCGAGTTGCCAAACCGGAAATGCCCGTTGCAGCTCGGTCCGTCCCCTAATTCCGTCCGGCCACTCGTTTTAGCGTCCTGGGACTCAATACACACACCGTGGATATGGATATTTGCCATAACTCAATAATCTACATGATTTGGGCGTGTATTAGTAATATACAAACCGGAAATGGATCGCCTAGATCCCCACCACATAACTGGGATCTGTTTGCTCCACTCTCATCGCCCAACGTTACGAGGAGACTGACGTGAGTTTCAGCGTTTTTGTTTATCATTTTCGATACAAACTGCTCTGATCAATATATCACCCATACTACATGAAGCATCTAACGACTATCAAAGAATTATAAACGACCCCCCCCCCCTCCGTTCACCCGTGCATGATCAGTCATGACCATGTACAGTTGACATTTTTAATATAGCGTCGATCGGTATCAAACTGCATTTGATGATCTAATATATGCATTTGTGCCTATATCTCACGTTCTGGGAAATACTGCAGAAAACGATAAAAACATATTTATACTCTAGACGGTATTTTCGTATGAATGTGTGAATGAAAAAGTCAAACGTTCCTACATCCTGAACGATAGGTAATCGATGTTGAATGGGCCATAGTAATGTCAATTTAGCAATACAATTTAAAAAGTTATAGCCCTGCAAAGAAGGTGAACATCTCCATAGACGTACAGTACTGGCAGAGAATGGTATAAGATGATCAACGTGGTGGCAGGGAATGGGTTAAATGTGTACAAAAAAATTTAAATTAAAAAATAAAATTAAAAAGTGGCTGTGTTTGTGTAAAATATCAGTATGCAAATTACCAACTTCAAAGAAGACATTTCTGAAACAGTTTTGGTTCATCTGATAAACTTCTAAACATGTATTTCCTTCCCCCTCCCTCCATTCCTTCCTCCCTTCCTCCCTTCTTTCCTTCCTTCCTCCCTCCCTCCCTCCCTCCTTCCTTATTTCCTCCCTCCTTCCTTCTTTTCTCCCTCCCTCCTTCTTTCCTCCCACCATTCCTTCCTCCCTCTCTTCCTACCTTATTTCCTCCCTCCCTCCTTCCTTCTTTCCTCAATCCCCCTCCCTCTTTCCTTCTTAGCTCAATTAATTCCTCCCTCCCTCTCTTCCTTCCTCCCTCCCTCCCTCCCTTCCTCCCTCCCTCCCTCAATTCCTTCTTTCCTCCCTCCCTTCCTTCTTTCCTCCCTCCCTTCCTTCTTTCCTCTCTCCCATCCTTGTTACCTCCCTCAATCACTCCCTTCCTTCCTCCTTTCCTTATTTCCACCCTCCCTTCCTTCTTTCCTCCTCCACCACCCCTTTCATTCCTCACCTTTTCATCATCATCCTCTGTCTTCATGTGTTCAGCCATGTATCTCACTCCATCCACGGCCTCCTCCACATCAGCATCCCACTGGACCGTCACGCGCCTCCGGAATTCCGGAATCCCACCACCTCCATCCGGAATGTCGCCCACCTTCCATGAGCCAAACTTCCGAGAAGAGTCCTCGTTCATGTAGAATGAGTCTGCATCAGTCCGGATGCCTCCTAGCTTGATGTCGGAATACTGCTTCTTTTCCGAGCCGCTCCGGGCATTGTTGTCGTTGTTCCCGGCAGCGTTCCGGTTGGCATATTTCCGGCGGAGTTTCTCGCGGACGTTGGAGGAGCCCGGGCGCCTCATGAGCAGGAAGGCGGGCAGGCGGACCAGGAAGAAGCGCTTGACCCAGTCCGGCATGTGGTGGGTAGAGGGGGAGCGGTGGTGCACGTTGAGCACACACACGCTGGTCACGATGGAGAATGTTACCAGAACCATGGTGAACATCAGGTATTTACCTGGGAAAGAAGGGACATTAGGGACGGAGAAACACTTAACACTGAAGATGGCGGCAACAAAGAAAGTACTTGCTACAAAACAAAACGATTCAGAGAAAATACTTAAACGTGATTCTATGTTGAGGAAATGTGTAATTCACTGCAGTTCGAGGTGAAATATGAGTTTTAAATATATTTTAGATTAATCATGATCTCTGCTAAAACGCTGGGAATCATGAATTGAGTGGTTGCCATGGTAATGAAGGACTCTGTGGCAGAAACTACTGAATGGCACAGGAGTAAAAGCTGATCTAAGTTTACCAAATTAACCATTCTGTGTTGTCAGTAAATTACCAGTGACTTAAAATATGAAAGAAAAAGAATGATGTGATATGACAGATACTTCCAACTGATGCTTCTATCTCATCTAACTGACTTTTATAGAAAAAAACATCACATTAATAACTCAAAGGCAAGCATAATTTGGTGGCCCCTGTTACTTTTTCATCCATTATTTTCAGATGGTTAAGCTTGTACACAACAAAACGATAAAACAAAACATTTAATATTCTGTTTCTCCCACACACTGTGAATGGTCTGTCTGAGTTTCAAAGTTTTTTCAATGTTTCATGGTCAGACAAATAGAATGTATGCAGTTATTTGAATATTCAGGTTAGTAACTACAGATAATAAAAGACACAAAGTGCAATGTATATCAGCCGTCACTAGGGTGAGAGTGATGCATCCAAGTGGGTCTAAGTGGAAGAAAAGCCTTTTTTTATCACAAAATGTATAAAGCATTTGATCTAAATATATACGCAATTACTGTAGATGAGTGGTTCATAACCTTTTTTGGCCCAATGCCCCCCTATCTAATGTTCAGGTCCCATAACGCCCCCTCAACTCAATGCAACCAATGGGACTTACATTTTCGGCACATATGATTTTACCAAGGTGTCCTGATATTGAACTTGACTTCACATGCTCCTAGATTTGACCCATTATGATGTGCACTTTGAGTTTATGGAGGCTAATATGTAAAAAATAACATCAGAATAATGACTAATAACAGGGTGCACTGCCTCAAAGAAAGGATAAATGGACCCGTGAAGCCAATTTTGTCCCTGAAATGACTGGGATTTGCATCACATTGGATTAATTTGATCAGGGGACTTGTCTTCACCAGAATACAGTAGGTAATTTGCACTAAAATGTGTGCCTTACTGTAGACATGGTAGATTTGCCATGAATCAGCTATGATCTCAGCTGTTCAGGCGAGACACTGCAGGTGAATAGTCAAATATACTTTTTTTGTTGATTTTGAGATTTTGTTATATTTTGCTTCCTAAACATGTCTTCTATGAAACTAGTGACAATAAAACGTCAATAACACACATTTAGTTGTTGATTTTACTTCATTTTGCCTTATTGCATCCATAAATGTGCACATATTTAATGGGGAAGTGCCTCATTTGCATATATAAACATACATTTCAGAAAACTTGCAATATATTTTTTCTTAGTTTATATGTACATAACAAACTGGGAAAGTTTCATAGTGATATCTATTCAAATATGTTTTGCCTATTAGGGGGTACTACACTGTACTACACTGTTTGTAGCCTGTGTGTAGTTCTGTTCAGTTCAATAACATCATTATTATTATTCAGTTATCAGGCATGTGTTTAGGTTGTCTATTACTAATGGTTTGATTAGGTATTGTGTTTGTAAATATCTGTTTAAAAAAAAATTATGGCATTTTACAATACAGAACTTTGAAGGCGTTTTCCCAAAAATTAGTTTTAAGAGTTTTTCCTCATACTCTGAGCCAGAAATCTCCACTTCAGTAGCACTCACATACACCAAACCTTCCAGTTCTATTCATATCTATGTTCTGAAGGTATTTACAGAAGGGTTTGTTGATATCGCATTCATACCCTGATTTATATCACATTTTATTCCTAAAAACATGGCGAAATATGGAATTTTACCATAAAAATGGACTGAATGGAGTATTTTCTGATTTATGGAGTGATAAAAAGAGATATCCAAAATCCCCTCTGTAATAACATTTGGCTCTAATATGTCAACAAAATGAAACTATAATTTTGAAAATGGCTTTATCCAATGTTCAGATTTCTGTCCTGGAATTATATGCAAATTAGTGCATATTTAAGTAGAGCATGCCTCATTTGCATATTTAAACATACAATTTCAGAAAACTTGTAATACAAAAAAGTCTTGTCTTAATCAACTGGGGAAGTTTCATTGTGATATCTATTAGTAAATTTTTTTACCCTATTCACCTGTAGTGTATCCCCTTAAAGTCCCAAACTGCTATTTGACGTGGGACAGTGAGCTCATAAAATGTTTTGGCTTTCTTGGCTAGAAGTCTATACCAATTAATCATGGAATAGGTGATTTAAAGGCCTTGGCTAAATCCTCTAAATTTCGTATTAATAGCCATGCATTTGTATGAGCAATGCTGCCAAGTATTCTGTTTAATGTGAGCTCACTTAACGATGACAGGGTTATGTGTGGGTGCACTGAATACGGGTCCCCTCTCCAATTGCGCACAACAGCTCTGTTATTGGCTTGATCTGCATGAATGCGTGAATCTTGTGAACACACACACACAAACACACACAACACACACACACACACACACACACACACACACACACACACACACACACACACACACACACACACACACACACACACACACACACACACACAAAGGGCTGACCCCTATTAGTCGATTAGTCGACTAATCGGTCGAAAGGAGCCGTAGTCGACTGGCCAACCTCTTAGTCGAATATATAAAAATAAAAAATAAATGTATATAATTTAAAAAAATTGTATCATTCTTTCCAAAAGAAAAGAGGCCTAGAAGCATGGCTAACGCTAATGGCACGCATACCAGAGGCTAACCGCCTACGAAAACAGGCACAGAGGCACTGAAAGAGGATTTCACCTATCTAATGAACCCACTAGACTAGACAATATCAAGATGTATCCATCAGTGGACCAATTGCATGCTTTTGCAGAGGACAAGAAGCCATCAGTCGACTCCCTCAGACATTAAGCACCCCCCACAGCCCAAATGGAATGATAAAAAATAAAAAAAAAGTTAAAATAAATTACAAATATTATACTTTTTTTTTCTTTTTAAGTCGACCAATAGTCGACTAACGGCAAATTTTGACCAATAATAGTCGACCATCCAAATCCTTAGTCTGGGAAAGCCCTACAAAATACACACAAAATACACAGCAAAAATAGCATCCCAATAAGCTCTGGCCCTGATTCTTATTGGTCTGGTGTAGAATTATGTTTATGTTCTAATCATGGTAGTAATTGCTTATAAACAAATAAATGCCATAATAGATCTGCAATTTATTTCCCTAAAAGCTCAAAAACCAGATTGCATAATTCCATTCTTAATTTACATAGCTGATGGGCAGGCAAGTGAACATGATGGAAGTGTGCTGTTATGTGTAAAGTGTAAGTGTATATGAACCTGCTGGGACGATTAAACTGGCAATATTAAAGCAATTATAAATTAATGAAGAAAAAAAAACCTAGCCGCTCCCCTTTGAGCATTTCAATGCCCCCCTTTCAACAATTCTGCACCCAGCGCCCCCAGACACTCTATGAACGCCCCCTGGGGGAGGGTACCGCCCCCATTGAGGAACCATCGATTAATTAACACTTTTCTTAAAAGCACAGTAGGCTAAGTAGGTCAAATAGCAGCGGAAACAGTGCTGAACAGAACAGAAATTGTAGGCTTATTATGTCTTCATAGTTGTTACTGGCCACTTATCGCTCCCAAAACACAAATCTTGAGACAACGCTTTCAGCACCATGGAGAGTGCAGTGCACCGCGAAGAGCCTTCTGATGAAGAGGATTTACTTTGTAAAACTCTTGGCATGTCAGAGAGAAATTTGCGTTGACTTAATTAAGTTGAATCTCGCTCTTCACGAGATCCACGCTGCATCCAATTCTCTGGCCTGTTCAGGCACCGGTCAGAGAACATCTTCAGCTGCAGAGGCCAGCGAAACTGAAAATGCACACCCTGCGTACAGGTGCACTTTAGGGGGCAACGATAGCCAAAAGGTTAGAGAAAATGACTTGTGACTGGAAGGCCGCCTGTTTGAAACTCTTGAGCACGCCAGTTTATCTCAACTACTCCAATGGAGCTCCTCAGTGGCCATCAGTACAGTAGAAGACTGTGGTTTTACTGGTTGTACTGGGCAGCTCCCAGGTGTCCATGTGAGTATGGTAACTACAGTGTGAAACAGGGAAAAAGAGCCTACATGCTCAGCAGACCTGGGTAAGAAATATGATATATATATGATAAATTATGTATGTATACATACACACACACACACTGACCTATGAGTGGCACGGCCAGAGACGTGGGTGGCACTATCTTGGATATGAGCAGCAGGAACACAGTGAGCGCCAGCAGCACTGAGATACACAGGGTCATCTTCTCGCCGCAGTCCGAGGGTAGGTAGAAGACCAGGATGGCCAGCGAGGTGATCAGGATGCAGGGGATGATGAGGTTAATGGTGTAGAACAGCGGCTTCCTCTTGATCACAAAGTCGTAGGTGATGTCGAGGTATGTGATGTCGTCGGGGTCCTCGTTCTTGCGTGCCGGGAGCGACACGATGTCCCACTCGCCACTCGGCGTGAAGTCGTCGCGGCTGGCGAAGTCGCTGGTGAGGACGAGGTCCACCTCGGTGTGGTCGTACGTCCAGGAGCGGAACTTCAGCGTGCAGTTCTGCTGGTCGAAGGGGAAGTTCTGGACCTCGATGGCGCACGCCGACTTGTAGATGGCCGGCGGCAGCCAGAAGATGTCCCCCGTGTTGGAGACCACAGCATTACAGTAGAAGGAGACCTCGTACACGCCGTCGGCACTGTGAGGAGGGAGACGTCGTGTTAGCAAACATTATCATGCTGCTGTGTGGAGAGATGGAATATCCTTTCAAATCTAAATCAAATCAAATCAAATGTATTTGTAAAGCCCGGAGATTACAAGGCAATACCCCATGGGCTTGACAAGTCTTCTTTAAACACGTCAAGAAGAAACATCACAATAAATCATGAACAAATCCACATCAAATCTGTCAGAGGCTCCAAACTTCAACCCCTGTGTGTGTGTGTGTGTGTGTGTGTGTGTGTGTGTGTGTGTGTGTGTGTGTGTGTGTGTGTGTGTGTGTGTGTGTGTGTGTGTGTGTGTGTGTGTGTGTGTGTGTGTGTGTGTGTCCCCGCGCGTGGGTGTGTGTGTCCGCGCGTGGGTGTGTGTGTCCGCGCGTGGGTGTGTGTGTGTGTGTGTGTGTTTGTTATCTGCATGTAAGTTTGTGTGTGCGGGTTGAGGTATGGAGTTTCAAGTTTCTTTAATAGTTGTCATACAGAAGTACAGAATACTTTTATACAAAATGCTTCTTACTGTTAGGGCCCGCGTCCACCTAGCGCATATTTAGGACCGCACGCGTCTGTTTTCAATGTATTACAATGGGGAGGGAGCGCATGCGGCCCCATGCGGCCGCCTCTAGGAAGTGCGCTGCCGTCGGCTTCTTTTTTCAGCGCCTTTATGCGGCCGCACAAGCCAGAGAGTTGAAACTGGCTGAACTTTTCTAGAGCGGTGCGCCGAGCGCATATTCAAACAACCAATCACAGCCAGTCATCTACCACTCTGCTTGTAACCTGACACCGGAGCTGCCTGCCTGTCTGGCTGTCTCCACACAGACCATTGAGATCCGCGACAAAACTAATAATAATAACTACACGAATACACTACTAAAAAGCTAATAAAAAGCAAAGGGCGAACTGTGGTGTCAGGCAATAACTATATATATAATTAATATACAATAAAGTTATTCAAATATGCTATAATATGTGCAAAACCGCGGCATGGCTGTAGATTTCTTTCTGTCATCTACAAGATGCGCGTCAAGCCAGCTCTGCCGGCGCACTCCCAGCATGTTTCACGGAGAAATATGCGCTAGGTGGACGCGGGCCCTTACGCTCCAGAGACTGACTTAGGTTAGGGCTGTAGCCTGGAGAGACAAGCCAAGGTCTACTCAAAGTAATTTTTGGGTTATGAGTTATGCTTAGGGTTAGGGTTAGAATTAGGGCTAGGTTGAGGGTTAAGACGTGTAGTGGTTAGGGTTAGGGTAAGGGAATTTAAATTTAGGTAATGGTACTCACAAGTATTGGTAATAATAATATGTGTGTGTGTGTGTGTGTGTGTGTGTGTGTGTGTGTGTGTGTGTGTGTGTGTGTGTGTGTGTGTGTGTGTGTGTGTGTGTGTGTGTGTGTGTGTGTGTGTGTGTGTGTGTGTGTGTGGGTTGGGGTTTGGAGGTTAGGGCTGTAGCCTGGAGAGGCAAGCCAAGGTGAAATATAAAGGTCAACTCAAAGGACCACATACACCGTACATATTAAACATATCATACCCCTCCCCCACACCTCTCCTGACATCACCATCAAAATACTGTAAGCCATGTTTGAAGGTAGCTAGCTATACCCTTTCCTCCTCTCAATAAATATAACAATCAGGGAAATTCTTCCCCCAAATGCTTCCCTGTGATAGGCTGAGTTGATAACGAATCCAGATTATCCAACAGTCATTAACTGATCATTAATTCCCATCTACCTCAATGCTATCCAGGTCTGTCTGGAAAAAAAACATGTCACACGCAGAAATGCTCAATTAAAAATCACCATAGAAACAAAGGTTTATTTTAGCTGCAGATTATCCGCTTCAGCGTTCCAGAAGGGAGTGTTGGAATACCTCTCAACGGAATTAAATAACTCTATTTGTAATCCATTTATATTAGAAAATGTAGCACATAACTACACATGTCGTAGGCAGAGGGAGGAGGAAGACTCATTTCCGTTCCGCCTTTCAACGGTATGTTTCCATGTAGGGAGATGTTTCACAACACTGTAATACAGAACAATCAATATAGGTTACATAGATTAAATAATGTGACGCAGCCTTCTTTTGGTGGGAGGACTTGCTCCGTTTGTCGCTAAATTCACACCTGCATGCACACACACACACACACACACACACACACACACACACACACACACACACACACACACACACACACACACACACACACACACACACACACACACACACACACACACACACACAGATATACACACACACACACACACACACACGTATGCACACAAACACTTACTTGTTGTAGAGCACTATATCAGGAAGCCAGATGTGTTTGGAAGGGATACGTAGTTTTTTTATGCCTTCGTACTTGTCAGGGTCCCACATTAGCCTGTAGTCATTCCACTCCTGTAGAGACAGAAGTCATTAGACTACACTTTTTCTGTAACTCTATTGGAATACAGATTTTTTTGTATCCTTACTATTACTGTATTGCCTGTTACTGTATTCCCTTACTCCCAGAGCCTGTGTGTGGGCTGGATTTCAGTGGGGATAGGGAAGGGGTTGCTACTGCAAGGGGGTGCCTCTGCCAAGGGAGGCCTGGAAAAACTCACAGTATAAAAAGTTACTAGTTATCACCCATGCACAGACCCTGATACTTGCAGAGTGGGGGATGGGAGAAGGTGGGAATTCCATGAGTTTATATATATGTATTTCTGTTCATCTTTTGTGATGTATATACATTGAAAAAAATCAAGTTACTAACCTCCAACCCACACATCAGACCAAAACAAAAGGTGCAAACAAAGTGCAATACCAAACGGGGCACTTTTACCTAGAGGTCACTATTTGACAGCATTACAGATTCTACTTTTAATGTTCAATTTAAAAACTTTGCCTAAAAAAGACAGTTGTGCAGCAGGACACAATAGGCTGTGTGAAATACAACATGTGTGTACAGGCGTACAAAACAGTACAGGCGTACAAAACAGAAATACAACATGTGTGTACAGGCGTACAAAACAGAAATACAACATGCGTGTACAGGCGTACAAAACAGAAATACAAATATGAGTAGAAACAGAAGACAAATTGTACAGTGTTGCTGCAAAGTGCAATAACCAAGTAGGGGAGAACGGGGGACGTTGTCACTAGGGGTGGAATGGTTCACAAAATGGACGGTTCGGTTCGTATCACGGTTTTGGGATCACGGTTTTCGGTTCGGTTCGATATACGTTGTTTTTTATATAAAAAAATATGTAACACTCAAAAATCTAAACATTCTCATTTATATATATTTTTTTTTAATAAATAGGTTTACAGTGTTACAGTGTTGACAGCCTTAAATAATGTTTGGCACACAAAGACCGAACTGAAAAATATAGGCTACATTTGTCAACGTTTTAACTTAGTGCAAACAAACAATATGCTCAGCCAGCACTAGACTTTCCTTTCTTTAATATAAACACAAAAAAACAATGTCAACAATGTTTAAATTCCTGATTGTCAGTTCTTAATGGAAAGATTTGTTTTCTGCTTGAAATTAAAGTGCAGTATTTGAAATACAATGAAAGGAATATGGCTGGATTTCTTATCAAAGGGAAAAGTGTCACTGTTATTTAAAATAAATAAATAAACAAATTAGAAGGCCATCAATATAAATTGCAGCATACATCAAACTAACACACACACACTGTACTGTTTCAAAACAACACTGCTCTGTTCATTCTATTTTTAAAATACGTACATTATCTGTCTACATTTATTTAGACTAACATTGTTTAAATATTGTGGTTGATTACGTAATTCGGTGAGTTGGAACTATCTATGGGTTGGCGGGTCCCCACGGACATTTTAGTGTCACGGACCTTCAGCTCAGTCAACGTTATCAGCCCCGGACGTGTGAATATTAAAGGCAACCAACTTGTGTTCGGCTTTTCTCTGATTGGCCGCGCCCCCACGCGCAGGCAAGCGCAGTCGTCCCACGTCCCAAATGAAATCCAAGGAGCGTGCACGAGCGGCAGCGCGGGCAACCAACTTGTGGCTGCTGTTCCAATGCACTTGTGTTGGGCTGCGGTAGCAGTGGAGCGCTATGAAATGCGCTGAACTAGAAAGCGTAACGTTATTATGTTTCACGTTTTTAACAACCAACTACCAGATTCACTCGTGTATAAACAAAGCCCATACAGTTATGAAATGGGCTGAACTAGAAAGCGTAACGTTATTATGTTTCGCGTTCCATTGATTAACGCCATTACCTGCTGTGCTGTAGGAAGCAGAGGTACAGTAAGTTACAGTAGGTGTAGGTTACATGTTTAATCAAAGCCCATACAATTTTTTAGATGAATGATTGTGGATATAATATAGAAAACACATCATTATGATATTGTCAGAGGGAGAGGCATGACTTCGCGACAGCCATATTAGACACTCACTGTACATCAGTGTGGAACTGTAACGTTATATGTTATTTCGCCCGTGGAGGCTGCTGAGCCTGAAGCGCCAGCGGGGCGACGCAGTGGTTTATCCCCGGCTTTCGTGCGCCGCCGCCGGCTTGATACAGCTTCAGCAGCAGCAGCGGCGGTGCTCTGTTGTAGGAAGCCCTTAAATGACAGCGGCGCGCTCTCATATTTTGCGAATGCATAAACTATATCTTAAATTATGGCTATGTGTCTAATATGGCTGTCGCTTATCAATGACTTCGCGACAGCCATATTAGACACATCGCCATAATTTAAGATATAGTTTATGCATTCGCAAATATGAGAGCTCTGTCATTGAAGTGGGTGGTGGCAGCATTACTAACAGTAGCGATTTTTATTGTTTTGTCATGACCAAACATAATCCCAACATAGATAGGAGGTGTACTGTATGTCAAATGTCGGTCATGTGGTGGAAGAGTTTAGTACAGTCACACAACAGAACACCGCTGTAGTACAGTCACACAACAGAACACCGCTGGTTCGACCAGCGCTTCTGCCGCGCCGCAAGGGCGTGTGCTAGTGGATTGATTGATTGGCCGTGTGGCCAATCAGAGAAACGCTGAACGAAAAGCTGAACACAAGTTGGTTGCCTTTAATATTCACGCGCCCCGGACGACCAACCCCAACTGGAAGGTATTGATAGCATCAAGGCTAACAGCCATCTAACAACTAGTTAGCTAGCTAACAACAATCTAAACTATAGCTATCCCTTCACACTTTTTAAGGGTAATAATTGTTTCATTATAAACCAATTGTGTTAAAGCCTAGAAGAAAAATACTGAGGAGCGGAATATTTACAAATGGACATGAAAAACACAAAAAGTCCTCTCACCTCAAATTCAGCTGTTTCACTCCAAATATGACAATGTAGGTGAACTCTGACCCCAATTCTGGACATTTAAATACCAAAGTATGGGAGACAGGATCCTCTGGTGGTGAAATATAATGAATGTGACAACCTACCCGTGTGACAACGTCCCCCGTTCTCCCCTAGAACCTAATAGACTAGAGTAGATTAAAACAGTGTTTGATAGCAGTGGTAAGATCATACCTGAAACAGCCACAGGTTGGTTGTCATAATCTGTTCTCTCTCATTCTGTAAGACAGCAGACACATAAACCCTGCCCTGTAATCACCCTATAACACTGCAGGACAGAGATACTTAGGGATGCTCGATATTGGCTTTTTTACCGATACCGATATACCGATATTGTCCAACTCTTAATTTCC
Source organism: Notolepis coatsorum (assembly GCF_963971535.1). Lineage (NCBI taxonomy): Eukaryota > Metazoa > Chordata > Actinopteri > Aulopiformes > Paralepididae > Notolepis > Notolepis coatsorum. Next base: position 51,026,549 of record NC_140171.1, on the reverse strand, counting down.
GATACCGATATCAACCGATATCAACCGATACCGATATATGCAGGGTTCCCCCCCCCAAACGGAATAATTTCAGGTAATTAACATTAGATATCTCTTGTTGTGGAATTAACACAACATTATGCATACTTTTGACAATAAATAAAATCGGAATTTGTTCTTACTTGCTTGCCTGGATAAATAAAGGTTATAGAAATGTAAAACAATAAAAACAAATTTAAAAAAAATTGAAAACCGATACCGATATTTTCCGATATCATATTTGAATGCCAATATCGGCCGATAATATCGGTAGGCCGATAATATCGGACATCCCTATTCCAGAGTATACATTTCAGTGTCGGGAGTAGTTAACTATAAGTAGTTATAATAACTAGTTTAACTATAAGTTGCAGTAGTTAGGTAGTTTAACTGCATTCAAATCTTAGTAATTAAAGGGGTGCTATACAGCTTTGGGAGAGAAATTTGAAACTCAAGAGAATTGAAAGAATTCTCAATTTTGCTTCATTCAAAGAAGGCTTATGTTTTGGGTCACGGTCCCTCAAAACTATTTTGTTTTGATTTATGATGACATAAGACACAATAATTCTAAGGATCACATGTATAGTAAATATGTTATATGTTACACTAATTGCAGGTTTTGCAAATGTTAACAAATCCCCCTTCCCCGAAACTGCATAGTGCACCTTTAACTACTTTGGGCCATGTAGATAGTTCATTACAAATGTATTTAATATACTTACCTAAACATTTAGCATTTGCTGATTCCACCTCAACAATAGCAGAGGTTCACAGAGCTGCCGTGATGTCATGTGGGTCATGTGAGGATCCACAATGCAACTCAGCCGGCTGGGACATGAATGCCCTCTAGCCACGACCCTCCTGTCTTGGTAACACTTGCCCTAGCGCCTCAATAGTTTGAGTATGGACTGCGCATAGGAACATATAAACATATAAATCATATATTGAGTGGCTGAAAGCTGCCAATGAAGAAAAAGCTGTAAGGAAAGGTCCTGTGAGGGGTGTCACATCACTGGGATGTTGCTAGCTAGCAACGCTATTGTTAGTTGGTTGCCGGTGTGGTATTGACGTTAGTGTTGGAATTGACAGGAGGATAACGGCTAGATGGCGTCCACATTACAGCTGACTGCGTTGCATTGTGGACTCTCACATGACCCACCTGACATCATGGTAGCTTTGTGAACCTCTGCTGTTGCTCCCTGTCCTCTCCCTACAACACACCCTCAGTAGGGTTGGGTACCGTTCACATTTTAACCGGTACCAATACCTGGGAATCGATACTGTTACCAGACGGTACCTTTTTTGGTACTTTCATTATAACAAAAAAAGTTATTCTAAACTAAAGTCTAAACTTCTTAATTTCAACATTGTTATCACACCACACAAACCCCTCCCTACCCCCCTCTCCCAAACAGATTTTTTATGTTGCATGATCATGTATACATTTATTATGTATTATTCTTTTTTAAGTTTAAATATCAACATTATCTGTGGCCATCCTCAGTAAATACTATCAAACTCCTCTGACCTCATCTGGTCGTTCCAAAGACCAGAGATGGGACGTGCATGTACACACACACACACAAAGGGATACAAGATACCAGATACAAGATACAAGAGTTTTATTTGTCACGGCATACAGGTATACAGTGAAATGCGGGGGGTCTCGCCCGCAACGATGTGCAATAGTACAAGTAATAATAATAAGAGTCCAACCAATAGAGCGACTTGCAATAAACAAGTAAACAAAGTAGGCATATCGGTGTCTGTACATGAGCTATTTACAGAGCATGGTAGGACATGCTAGGTCCTGTGGCAGTGCAGTACACTGTTAGCTACGGATGAGGCATTGGGTCTTTATGTACACTGCTATACAATGCTATATTATACGATCTCAAGCTATACTATTCTTAAAGTGATCTTTCCTTCTGTAAAGTGTCCATAGTGTGAGCGTGTGCAGCATGAGTGAGTGTGTGCTCATGTTAAAGTGGCTGCTAGTGTGTGAGCGTGTACAGTGTGTGTGTTGTGTGTATGCTCATGTGTGCTTGTGCGTGGAGAGTTCAGTGTTCAAGGCTCTGATGGCCTGGGGGAAGAAGCTGAGCCTAAGTCTCTCTGTCCTGGTTACTGGTGCTCGCAGGCGTTTGCCTGACCGCAGCAGCGTGAACAGGCTGTTGTTGGGGTGGTGAGGGTCTTTCATTATCCTGCAGGCTCTGGATTTGCACCTCTTGTTGTATAGGACCTGCAGGGTTGGTAGTGCAATACCCGTGGTACGCTCGGCTGAGCGCACCACTCTCTGTAGGGCCTTCTTGTCCTGTGCCGTGCTGTTGCCATACCAGGCAGTGATGTTTCCAGTCAAGATGCTCTCTACAGCTCCGGAGTAGAAGGACTGGAGTATCTTCCCAGATACTCTGAACTTCCTTAACTGTCTCAGGTGGTAGAGGCGCTGCTTCGCCTTTTTTTACGACTGAGTCTATGTGTGTTGTCCATGTCAGGTCCTCTGAGATGTGGACCCCCAGGTTCTTGAAGCTGCTCACCCTGTCCACGGTAGCCCCGTTTATCCTCAGTGGTGTGTGTGTCTCCTGCTGTCTCCTAATGGCTTATAACAGACTTAATGATTTTAGAATATTTCAGATAATGAAATGAAATGTTTATATCATGAACTATCCAGTTAGTATTTATAGTGTAATGTTTGGCTACTTTAAATCATTGAACGTAGAGAGAGAGAGAGAGAGAGAGAGAGAGAGAGAGAGAGAGAGAGAGAGAGAGAGAGAGAGAGAGAGAGAGAGAGAGAATGAGAGTGAGAGAGATACAGCCCCCCCCCCTCCCTCTGTGATGTATTAGGTTTGAGTTTGAACGTCTTGGTTGCCGTAGTTGATGTGATGTCACACTAGGAAGTCAACACAGACCTGGAACCTGGAGGAGCCCGATGCATATATAGAAACGAACAGCCAATAAATGTGAAGTTATCTTTGAACCTCTGTTGTCAAGCCTCGTCAATATAACCCCCCTCTTTCCTCACTAATGGAACTGGTGTCGTGGAGTCACTCCGCTGTAAGTGTTTCCAGGGTTAGCGGCTAACGGCTTAGCTTAGTTAATGGCTAACGTTAGCCATTTGTCTGTGTCTTATGAAATGACAATTGCATTTCATTAATGGTCCGCACTGGTCTGTGTCTATAATGAAATGACAATTGCACGTCATTGGAATTCTGATTATTTTCTATTATTATTATTTGGGTACCGGAATGTGGCACCGATTGATATAACGTGAATCGATACTCAGTAGTACCGACGTAATTCGGTCGGTACTACCCTTAAAAGTACAGAGTTCGGTACCCCACCCTAACCCTCAGACAACCGAGAGATTTGAACCTGGGACGATAGGATCCACAGGACGCCGCACTAATCCGTTGAGCTAAACGGTCTGACATTAACTGTGACTGACTAATCCATAGTTTACACTTGTCAAGAGCCAATTATTAATGTCCAGTATTGACAATAATAAATCAGATGTCATGCTAATATGTCATGTTCTACAGTAGGACTTACTACTATGATACCCATTAAAACAAGTCATTCGAATAATAGAAGCCTACTTTGCTGGAACGATTCATTTCAAACGTATACAGTGCGTGTGTGTGCGTGTATGTTTTTGTGTGTGCGCTCGCGAGCTGACTCGCTAAGCCTTTCCCTACACATATACATTTCTGGAGCATTTCTTTATCCACTCTGGTTGGATGGTGTATTGTGCTGTATAATGACAATACATTTGAATCGGATCTCATCTTGAGATCGCTACCTGTTGAGTGGATCAGCATGGTGCAATGCCGGTGCAATGCATTTTGCCACTGTCGTGTTCATGGTTGTGTTTACCTCCGCCTGAGTAACGCCCACGGAGACCGGTGGAACGTTGGTTCTCCTTAAATAGGTGTAAACACGGGCTGGTTCGCCAGAGAGCACCAAGGTTCAGAGGCTCCAGAACGGAGCTGGAGCCGGTGTGAAAGCGCCCCAGGTGAGGTTATAGATCGTATAGCTTTACGCTCTGCTCTATTGGAACTATCCCTTTATCCACTCTAATAATGAATAACTTTCTCCACATGCACACACCTATTTACCTCTGCCTGGCCACACCCACATCCGCTCCTATATAAGTGGGGTCGTGGCCACACAATCAGCTCCTTCCCTACTTTCACCACCGAAAGTGTCTGTATACACCACTTTAAGTTTAGTGCCAAAGTAGTTTGTTGGAGAGGAGCTACGTTGACATTGTATCTTTGTTTTTTCTCTCTCTCTCTATTTTTCGAAAAAACAAAGAGATAATGTCTTCACCGTCGGAGGGTCTAGACGACTACAACGCTACCCTCCACCAGTGCTTCACTATCGCGGCGTCCTACGTGCGTCGTGGGGCGTCTCTGGTTCCACTGTCATGGCAGGCAGGTGCGCCTGGGTGGCGCCCGGAGGAGAGTGTGCTTCGCCCAGGGGCCGTTGAGCTCTCATCTCCTGTGAGGTGGCCGAGTTCCGGCCCTGTTTCCCCCACCAGAGGACAGTCGGCCGACAGGCCGACAGTTCCTCTGGTGGCTGGGGATTTGTGTCGCAGACTCTTCGCCTCGGCTCGCTCTCGTCGTAAGACGGCGAGCAGCGGGGGTGAGCGGCCTGGTTGTAGTGTTGTGCTGGAGCCGAGCAAGAGTTCTCTCGCCTCTTCTCCATATCCGATGGAGACTGAGGATTACATGGAGGGGGCGGGGGCTCTCTTGTTCGAAGGCCCAGTGGAGACGTGTCACTCTCCCCTTCAGGGAGTGGCAGGGAGTGCTACGTCTCCCTGGGGTTCCTTGTACTCTGGGACTGGGTTAAAACCTCCACCCCGGAGACGAGATGCCCAGCTATCTGCCGCGTTGGACGATGGCGCCCAGTGTAGCCTCCCGTACACGAGGGATGCGAGTGACGTGGAAGAAGGTATGCAAGGGGAGTTGCTTGCCTTGTTCCCCATCCTCATGGCGGCTGCCGCAGCCGCCAATGGCGTGGCGTTGCCGCAGCCACTGCCGGCACCTGTTCCCGATGACATGATAGGTCATCTCTGGCAACGTCGTCCTGTGAGAGAGACAGGCGTTGTCTGCCCATTCTTCCCAGCAATGGAAGCTTACGTGGCACGGGGACAGGTAATATCCCGCATCGTTGGCCTTACCCCCGCCTACATGCCAGTCACGCGGGTGGTGGGTTTGGTCCAGGGGCTAAGGGACGGGGTGCCTCGACTTGATAGCCCGATGGCAGCCATCCTTTGCCCCGAGATGGTGTGGGAGCCATTAAGAAAGCCAGTTCCCCAGGGGAAGTCGGCTAGGCAGTTGGCGTCGTGGAGTGACCAGGTGTACATCGCCTCGACACAGAGCCTGGCTGCAACCTCCAACATTGTGCAGCTGGCGCGCTACATATCGGGGCTGATGGCAGGTGGGACGGTACTAGATGACCATCAACGGTACCTCCACGCCCAGGCGGCTGGAGCCATCCTGCATCTGACCCAGCTGCAGGCGATAGCCGCCAGGAAGGAGCGCGCCCTGGCCACTCTCATCCAGTGCCACCTTTGGCTGGAGAAGGCGCGGGTGCCGGACCAGAGGAGGATTCCACTGCTCACGGCCCCCCACTCCGATGCTGGACTTTTCGGGTCGGCCATGCAGCAGATGACGGCAGCCTGCAGGGAGATGGAGGAGGAGTGCTCCGTGCTCCAGCCCCATTTTCCCAGACCCGATGCCACCGATGACGTGAGGAGGAGGCAACGCCGGCAGAGGCCTGCGGCCGTTGCCACCGTCACCACCGCCGCTGCTGGGCCTTCCGCGAAGAAGGCCAGGAGTGGAGGAAGTGCCGCTACCGCTGCAGCCAGTCGCCCTGCGCCCGTAGGGAACGGTAGGGATCGACATGACCAGGAGGCTCCTCAGCACCGTCCCTCCGGGCCGGCTTCCCGTGGGGGCAAACGGTGTTCTGCACGCGGCAGGCGACGCTAGTGACTCCCCTGTTTGCCCCCCCCCCCCCCCCCAAAATTATGATTTTGTTATTAAATGAAGGGTCCCTCCTGGTGAGGGACTGTTTTTTGTTACAAAACGTGTTTATTCACTATATATTTGGGGATATGATGTAAACCCTCAACTGCTGTTGGGGTTGTGTTCTTGCTTAGGGAGTGTGGCAGTTTTCTCTGAAAATAGTTTTTTGGTTGCTATTATGTATGAGCTTAGCAAGGCCTGTGGCTAGCACTTGGTCGAGGACTTATGTCTTCTCTCGTCATAAAAGACGGCGTTCTTCTTGCAGTAGTAAGAGTGAACTTTTGCATTTTTCATTGTATGAAGGGGGTTGTGTGTGTTCATGTTACGTTTAAGTAAACGTGGCATTGAGTCCACAACTGGGTTGAGTGTTAGCCTGCAGAAGTGGTTACATATATAGCTATTGTACCAAGGTCCTTGGACCCTCTCTTTAAAATCTGTGTTTTTTCTTTACTTTAGGGTAAAGGTATAAAAATGCGGGTGGCAAGTTTCGCCAAGCCTAAGCCTTGTATAAAAGCCAGTTTTTTACACAAACGAGTTTATCGTCTGTGGCTGGCGTGCAGAATGTAAAGCTATTACCCTAACAGGTATATGCGCTTTCATGTAGCGCGCTAACAACTAGTGTCATGGCGCTGCTTTGTTGTTGCATCGTATCAGGGGTGTGGGGTCATATGGGGTGAAATGATAAACCCCTCCCCCTTTTTACTGATTGGCCAGGGGGTTGGGCCTCCTGTCCGTCAGTCTCCCTGTCGGGCTGTGGGGTCAGCGCGTCACAGGGAGGGGGAAGGGGGGAGGGGGTTCCCTGGTCCCACTCCATATTAGGATGGGTGGGTCACAGGATTTCCCCGGCCATGGAATACGTCACTGGGTGCGTTTTCCATGAGACATCCGTGAGTTTTTTCAGGCTCTGTGCTGCGGACCGCTGTCAAAGTCGGATGATTCGATGCATTTGAAAACTGTTTGTTTTCTGCTCTGCTCTCTATTAAAATGTGTATCGGGCCTTTGGTCACTTGGCCCAATTATTACATATATATTTTTCAATTGTTACTCATGTAGAGGTCTCTCTGGGGGATTTTCTGTCTTCCCCTCTTGTGTAAAGAGCAGAATTGACAGAGTTTATCCTCAGACGCGTCATATGAGACCCGTATATGTGTCTTATTGACCGGCTTCCTGCTCCTCGTCCCAGACAGCATGGAGGGAACGTTGTCTGGTGTTTCTTATTAGAATTCACCATTGATGTGTTTTGGGTTCTCGACGTGCATATAGCGCTGGCCCTGGGTGCTTTCAATGTGGAACCACGTTATGGGCTGACGCGCCTTGGTTGCCCAATTCATAGAAACAGCGTTTTTTATGCGGGAGGCTGGCAAGGAGATCTCTACCGAGCACCAGTGCACTAGGTTAGACTCGATGGCTCACGTACATCTAAACTAAACAGTGATAAAACAGAGGTAGTCCTCATTGGCTCCAAGTCCACACTCACCAAGCACCCGAGTTTCACCCTCACCATAGACAACTCCTTGGTTTCCCCTTCCCCCCAGGTCAAGAGTCTGGGTGTCGTCCTCGACAGCACTCTATCATTCCATTCCCACATCAATAACACCATCCGGTCCGCCTACTTCCACCTTCGCAACATCAACCGCCTCCGCCCTTCACTCACTCCCAACAGCGCCGCAATCCTGGTCCACTCACTCGTCACTTCCCGCTTGGATTATTGCAACTCCCTTCTCTTTGGTCTCCCCCACAAACTCCTCCATAAGCTCCAACTGGTCCAGAATGCTGCTGCCCGTATAATAACCAGAACCCCTGTCATCAGTCATATCACCTCCGTCCTACGCCAACTACACTGGCTTCCCATTAAACACCACATAGACTACAAGATCCTCCTCCATACATTCAAGGCCATCCACAACCTCGCCCCTCCATACCTGTCCGACCTCCTCCACATCAACATTCCCACCCGGTCCCTCAGGTCTGCCTCCTCCATCAACCTGACAGTCCCCCCAGCCCGTCTGTCCACCATGGGGTCAAGAGCCTTCAGCTGCTCTGCTCCCCGCCTCTGGAACTCCCTCCCCCCGACATCAGGAACATTGACTCCATCATCCCATTTAAAACCCACCTCAAAACCCACCTGTTTAGGCAGGCGTATGTCTGATTAAATTTTTTGTCTGATTTAATTTTTTTATGGATTGTGATTGTAAATTAACTGTTTTTAAATTGTTGTACGGCGACCTTGAGTGCCTTGAAAGGCGCCTTATAAATAAAATGCATTATTATTATTATCTCCGGGGGGAGATGACGGAGTAGATCAATACATTGGCGGAGGGGTCTCACGCCCATGAGGTGGGCCACCAGGAGCAGTGCATTCGCATACTGACCGTCTTGGTGGCGCCCTCTGTGATGTTTTGGATCGACACGCGTACCTACCCCCCTCTTAGGACTGGGGATGGCCGCGTGACTAGGACACGGGACTGGTTCTGGTCGCGCCGGACCAGGTCAGTTAACCCGTTGTCCGCCGGGGCGCAGATCTGCTGTTCTGGTACCCCGCAGATGTGCTTTTCCGGGGGGGAAATGCCGGGTCGGCCTTGGCGTCGCGGGGATTGATGTCGTGGATGTGTGTGTCATGTGTATGCCACTACGAGTTGCCCTTAACAGTGACATGCTTGGTCCATACTGTGTTGTGCCTTGCGCTGTGTTAGGGGGCCTGGTCCTTCTCCATTTATTTCACCCCTCCCTCCCCCTGCTGGGCGGGGATGGGAGGGGGCTGTCGAGGAGGTTCCTGTCAACCCCTCTAGGCATCCCTGTGTAGGTCCCGGTCCGCCAGGCCCAGGTCCGAACTCGTTCTCGTCGACCTGTTGGCCTGGGTTAACCCTTTGAAAACTGAAACACTTGTACTGCTTGTATAGCCTGTGTATACACGCAGTTATGTTTCTTGGTTTTCTTGGTGGGTTAAGGGAACAACCGCCTCCTGTTAAACTAAACATAGGGGAGTGGTTGGTTCCCCGGTGTGTTGGTAGCAGTCGACTCTCGGGTTGAGGCCGGGCTTGACCCCGTCTGCCCGAGAGTGTGCCCCCGCATCTTTCATGACGTCTGCCAATTGTGTCAGCCTCTTCTGTGAACCTCGACCCGCTGAATTGGGGGGTCGGGTTTGTGGAGGTTATGACATGGTGCACAGCATACCGAACACCCCTTCCGCCGGGATACTGTTCTCACAGTAGACCCTTTAGGCGCCTGTCTAGTCCGCAGTGCTCCAGGCACAGGTCGAGTTCTGCTCTTGGGGCCTGTTGCCTGGATTGAGGGATCAACCTCCTTGGGGGTTGTCTCCCCGGCACGCCGAATGGCCCTGCAGTGTTGTGGGGGGGTAGCCTCTTGTAGAGTGCTTCAGAGCGGTGTGCCAAGGGGGAAAGGGCCTGCTCTTGATTTGGGCCCTGTCCGATACGCTGGCGATGTGGGGGGTGGTGTCACCAGTGACCGTCTGGTGGGGTCCCGATGCTACGACCTCGTTGGCCTCACCAGGCCCCTTTTTTCAGGGGGTCCTAGCCCTCAGGTTGTCCTAGGGCTGGGACCTCCTCCGCGCTCCGCTGCTGCAGCCTTGCCACGGGGTTGGGTTCCTGACCTTCGACCCCGTGATGTTGGGGGCTGTGATGGGGGTGTTTTGCTTCCCGTCCGTTTCCTGGTGGCATGTGGGATGCACGCCTGAGTGGTCGCGGGTCCTTCTGAACGAAGGTAAGTCCCACGGTCTGCTCACCCTGTGCGTTTGAGGTGCTAAACCCTCTTCACACAGTCGGATCCGATTCCCTCTCGTCCTCCACTAGGGGGGACCGGGGGGCTCTGGTCCTCCCCGGTTCTGATGGTTGTAGGGGGCCTCAGCGGGTACATCTGTCGAGCTTTTCGTTCTGCTCAGCTCCTGTGTTCCAATAGAGCAGAGCGTAAAGCTATACGATCTATAATGTAAGGTTATCCTATAACCCTAGTTATATGAGTATAGCGACCGCTCTGCTCTGACTCACTGAGGACCCCATGGTCTTCGCCTTCGGTGGTGAAAGACTTGGGAAGGAGCTGATTGTGTGGCCACGACCCCGCTTATATAGGAGCGGATATGGGTGTGGCCAGGCGGAGGTAAATAGGTGTGTGCATGTGGAGAAAGTTATTCATTATTAGAGTGAATAAAGGGATAGTTCCAATAGAGCAGAGCGCTCGCTATACTCATATAACTAGGGTTATAGGATAACCTTACATTTTGCCTGTCCTGGTCACATAATCAAATGCACCCACCTTCACTCAGCCTCAGCTCATTTGTTGCTCCATATGATATTCCCAATTTAAGATTGTGATCCTTTTCCACAATGTAGTTTGGAAAAGTCGTGTTAGTTTAACACATTGTCTGCCACGCAGTATGCCCATCTTTGTGCCCAGTCTGCCAGCGCTGTAATACTATGGAGATGTTTACCTTCTTTGCAGGGCTATAACTTTTTAAATATTATAGCTATATCGACATTACTATGGCCCATTCAACATCGGGTATCTATCGTTCCGGATGTGGGAACGTTATATTTTTTTATTCTTACATTGTTGTGTTAATACCGTCGTGAATATAAATATGTTTTTACGTTTTTTTGCAGTAATTCCTAAAACGCGCGTTATAGGCCCGACGCATATGATAGATTATCGATTGGCGTTTCTTTCCTATACACGCTATATTAAAGATTTCAAATGTATATGATGGGTATACATTATGCTTCATCATGCGTGAAGGAAAGGGGGTGGGGGGTCGTTTATAATTCCTTGATCGTCAGTGACGGCTTTATTTAGTATGGGTTGATATGTTGATCAGACTGATTGCAAACAAATAAATGGACAATCAAGCTGAAAATAACGTTAGATTCCTCTTACCGTTCGCCGATGAGACTGGAGGAAAAATATTCCAATTATTTGACGTCGATCTGCTAGATCCATTTTCCGTTTGTATGACGCAATAAACGCCAAAATCATATTGATTATTGCGTTTAGAAAGCGATCCCAATGCACTCGATTGTGTATCTAGACCCACGTTACAATATATCTCTGGTGGAGGAATTTCCCTGATGCACCGAGCGCCACTTCCGGTTTGGCGTGGAGTGTAACTCGCCCGAAATCCACCAGGCGGCGGTATTGAGGCGTTGCAATATCAGAACAGGGTCCAGCTGCATCCCGGAGGGAGGCTGGATGAATTATGAATGCCATGACAAAAAAATTTAATATTGATCCCAAAAACGAGTTCCCTCGTTGTTGGCGCACAACGCATGGCAGGCAATAACGAGTGTACTCGTTGTTTGCGTCCAAAGTGTTAATAACACACAAAAATTGTTGAACCTCTTTTCATTGTGAAGTAGCTAGTGGTTTGTTTACCCAACACTGCTATATCTAGCCAGGTGAGCAGTAGTCATGCAATGGAATGTGTGTTGTGTCACTTGTGTGTGTGCATCTGTGTGTGTGTTATAGTTGTGTGTGTATGTCTGAGTGTGTGTGTGTGTGTGTGTGTGTGTGTGTGTGTGTGTGTGTGTGTGTGTGTGTGTGTGTGTGTGTGTGTGTGTGTGTGTGTGTGTGTGTGTGTGTGTGTGTGTGTGTGTGTGTGTGTGTGTGTGTGTGTGTGTGTGTGTGTGTGTGTGTGTGTGTACCTACCACACTGATGAGCTGGGACAGGGACACTTGTATAGAGATAGTGACCTGTTGGCTCTTATTGACAGCAGGTCTGATCAGCTTGTTGTAGCGTTCTGGACTCAGCAGGTAGTTCACCAGCCTCTCCTCCGCATTCTCTGCCCCACTGCCTGAGGACACACATACACACACACACACACACACACGCACACACACACACACACACACACACACACACACACACACACACACACACACACACACACAACACACACACACGACGAACACACACACACGACACACACACACACACACACGACCCACACACACACAACACACACACACGCACACACACACAACACACACACACACACGACGAACACACACACACAACACACACACACGCACACACACACGACCCACACACACACAACACACACACACGCACACACACACAACACACACACGCACACACACGACACACACACGCACACACCACACACACACGCACACACGCACACACACACACGCACGCACACACACACGACACGCACACACACGCACACACACACACGCACACACACACAACACACACACACGCACACACACACGCACACACGCCACACACACAACACACGCACACACACGCACACACACACGACCCACACACACACAACACACACACACACACACGACACACACACACACATGACACACACACAACACACGCACACACACGCACACACACACACACACACACAGGCACACACGTACACACGACACACACACACACATATAAAGTAGGATGTTGTTAGGATGAGAGGTGGTGGAGAACATTTTCTCCATTCCCTTCACATTTTGTATCAGCTGGTTTTCATTATTCATAAATATGGGTGTTAAAGGGACATTTCACTTTAGTAGAACTTACCTCTTATCAGTAGTCTTACCTCTATCAAAAGTAAGTAAGCTAGCGACCACTACTGCCCCTGTCACCCCCTGTCAACACCACCATTCCTCCCAGGTGTCTGGCTCCTTATTCACTTCCATTCATTTTGAGGACCAAGTCTAAACATAATACATCTGAATTATAAACAAACTATACAATATTATTCAGTGTAATATATTTTTCTGAGTATAGGAACTATTTCTCACTTACGGTATAGTTTGACCTCAACTGTCAACATCTTACAGAATGTTTAGAATCTTTCTTCCAGCAAGGCATCACATAACTATGGTAACCACTTTGGGAATTACTCAATAATCAACTAGGCTGCAGTAAGAATCTTAAAACCAGATTCTCAAACATAAACATAAAGACGGACAACACGCTCATCACAGACAAGCTGGATGTAGCCAATTACTTAAACACTTTCTTCACAAACATAGCCACAACACTGGTAAACAAACTACCCTCCCACTCAGGGCATTATGGGGTAGAACACATAGTAGCTTACTACAAAAACCTAGGGGTCCGCAAAGACGACTTCAAGCTGGAAATGGTAACAACAGATGATGTACTCAAAAAACTGAGCGCCCTCCAACCTAACAAGGCCACTGGCCATGACAACACCCCTCCAAATTCCTCAGAGACTCAGCAGCCGCCATCACCCCAGTCATCACACACATAATGAATCTCTCCATAAAACAGGCACACGTCCCCAAGGACTTCAAAATTGTGAGGGTGACCCCTCTGCACAAAAAGGGCAGCAAATTAGACCCAGGCAACTACCGCCCTGTTTCTATTCTTACCTCCATCTCGAAAGTCATGGAAGAAATAGTCTACGAACAGGTCGAAAAGTACCTAGCGGAAAGAAATCTAATCTACGAATTCCAATCTGGCTTCAGAACATCCCACTCCACTGACACATGCCTTCTCTATTTGAACGACCACATCAAACAAGAGGTGGATGGGGGCAAATACTGCGGCATGGTCATGCTGGACCTACAAAAGGCTTTCGACACTGTCAATCACTCCATTCTGATTGACAAGCTAAAAGCAATTGGTTTTGATAGTCTATCAGTGAGCTGGATGCAATCCTACCTTGAGGGGAGGGAACAGATGGTGGAGGTAAACGGTACCCTATCCCCCCCCCCTCCCAGTGAGCTGTGGTGTTCCACAAGGAAGCATACTAGGACAGCTACTGTTCCTAATTTATGCAAATGACATGTCGTCAGCTTGTGACTGCAACCTGTTCCTGTTTGCGGACGACACAGCCCTGCTGGTCTCTGACAAGAACAAGTTACAGGTTGAAAAAACCCTCAGCTCGGAACTAGGCAGAATCTGCATATGGCTCGCTGATAACAAACTATCATTACACATGGGCAAAACAGAGTCCATTATCTTCGGTTCAAATAACAAACTCAGCAAGACCGACGGCTTCTCAGTTACAGTGGATGACAATATTGTCACAAGGAAAGATGAAATTACCTACCTGGGTTCCATCCTAGAGGCTAATCTTTCCTGTGACAAAAGGGCATCCAATGTAATAAAAAAAGTCAACCAACGAACTCGATTCTTGTACCGGATCTCCTCTCTGGTAAACAAGAATACCCTGAAGACTCTGGCAGGAGCACTCATTCAAGGGTACTACGACTATGCTTGCACCTCATGGTACCAAAGCAAAACATCTCAAAACAAACTGGTCAGACTACTGCTTGACCTTACTCCTAGAACCCACCTCACCCCTGCCCACTTTGACAACCTAGGATGGCTTAGAGTAGACGACAGAGTACAGCAACTTGCAATGGGCCTGGTCTACAAGATACACTACACGACCAAGGTACCCATGTACATGTCAAAATACTTCCCAAAGGTCAGTGAATACCACGATCACAACACCAGAGGGAGCTCCACAAATCATGTTAAACCCAGATTCGGCTCAAACAAGGGACTAAACACGTTTCGCAATTATGCCACATCAATGTGGAACGCCCTACCCAAAGCTGTAAAGGAATGTGAATCACTACCCACTTTCAAAACCACTCTCAAAGAACACCTACGGGAGACTGCAATTCGAAACTGGCCCCTGTAAATGTCCTAACCCAACCCCCTCCAATGTACAGTAAATTACCAAGTATGGTTTTGTCAATATTCCAATGTACAGTTTTGCTTGTACAGTTGTACAGTGTTCCCCACCCAACCCTCCTACGCAACCCAACCCCACCCCACCTACCCAACCTCCTCCAATGTACAGTTTTTACGCCAAATGTATACTTTCTTTTCTGGACTCTTTTTGTATCACAAACAGTACTGTATTTGCAAATCTGGTATGTCATAAATGTATAGATGTAGCAGTACTGTATCTGTATGTCATGTATGTCATATTATGTCCTGATTAATTGAAAATGGGGGACCCTGATGTAAACAAGACGAAAGTCTTTCTCTGGTCTGCATCCCCTTAACAATTGTGTGTATTGAGCTGTACTGTATTGTACCCATTCTGCAATCTGTTAATAAAGTTTTCAATCAATCAATAAATCAAAACCACTCCCCAACATTTCATGCAAGGCAAGAATACACAGCAAACTCAAACCTACAACAAATTGACCGGATCTGCTTTTATTTTTCAATGGTAATACATGTGTAAAGACACATAAAATGTTAAAACAGACACGTGCCTTTGACTCAGAATCATCTGTTTTATTGTCAAGTCAAGAGTTTTATTTGTCACGGCATACAGGGCATACAGTGAAAGGCGGGGGTCATGCCCGCAGCGATTGTGCAATAATACAAGTAATAAGAATAAGACATAACAGGTATAATGTACATAAAGTGTGTGTGTGTGTGTTCGTGCTAAAGTGACTAGTGTGTGAGTGTATACAGTATGTGTGCTTGTGTGTGGAGAGTTCAGTGTTCAAGACTCTGATGGCCTGGGGGAAGAAGCTGAGCCGAAGTCTCTCTGTCCTAGTTGCTGGTGTGCGCAGGCGTTTGCCTGACCGCAGCAGCTTGAACAGGCTGTTGTTGGGGTGGTGAGGGTCTTTCATTATTCTACAGGCTCTGGATTTGCACCTCTTGTTATATAAGTCCTGCAGGGGTGGTAGTGCAATACCCGTAGTACGCTCAGCTGACCGCACCACTCTCTGTAGGGCCTTCTTGTCCTGTGCCTTGCTGTTTCCATACCAGGCAGTGATGTTTCCAGTCAAGATGCTCTCTACAGCTCCGGAGTAGAAGGACTGGAATATCTTCCCCGATACTCTGAACTTCCTTAACTGTCTCAGGTGGTAGAGGCGCTGCTTCGCCTTTTTTACAACTGAGTCTATGTGTGTTGTCCATGTCAGATCCTCTGAGATGTCAACCCCCAGGTACTTAAAGCTGCTCACCCTGTCCACGGTAGCCCCGTTTATCCACAGTGGTGTGTGTGTCCCCTGCTGTGTTCTCCTAAAATCCACGATCAGCTCCTTGGTTTTACCAATGTTCAGGAGCAGGCTGTTGTCCTGACACCAGCGTGCCAGTACATCAACCTCCTCCCGGTAGGCCTTCTCATCGTTGTCAGAGATCAGCCCCACCACCACTGTGTCGTCCGCAAACTTCACTATGGAGTTGGAGCTGAACCTGGCCACACAGTCATGTGTGTAGAGTGAATACAGCAGGGGGCTCAGGACACAGCCCTGGGGGGACCCGATACTCAGGGTGATGGTGTTGGAGGTCTGACCCCCCACCCTGACCGCCTGAGGCCTTTCACTCAGAAAGTCCAGTATCCAGGCGCTCAGAGCGGAGCTCAGACCCAGCTCAATCAGCTTGTCCACTTGTCTGGTGGGGACTATGGTGTTGAATGCTGCGCTATAGTCAATGAACAACAGTCTCACATAGCCCCCCTTCTGGCTGTCTAGGTGAGAGAGGGTGTTGTGAAGTACCTGAGAGACCGCATTGTCAGTGGACCTGTTTGACCTGTATGCAAATTGCAAATGGTCCATATCACTGGGGAGGAAGGCACAAATGTAATCCTTAACCATCCTCTCAAAACATTTCATGACCACAGAGGTGAGTGCCACTAGTCTGTAGTCATTAAGGCCTGCTGGAGAGGATTTTTTTGGTACCGGGATTATGGTGGACACCTTGAAGCAGGCAGGGACCATGGACTCAGCCAGGGATAGATTGAATATGGTGGTGAACACTGGGGCTAGCTGGTTAGCACAGCTGGTTAGACTTAAGTATACGTCCTGTTATCCCATCTGGGCCAGCTGCTTTTCTGGTGTTCACCCGCATAAATGCTCTTCTCACACTGTGTTCTGTCAATGAGAGAGTGCCCCCCCTCCCCTGCGGATGCCCCCCCCCCCCTCCAAGACGGCCGGCGCGTCAGTGACGTGTTAGCCGGTGAGCTAGTGTCACCACTGTTTGCACCAAACCGTGCGTAAAAGGAGTTGAGTTGATCCGCGAGAGAGGCGTCGGCACTCCCGATTGAGGGGGCGCTGACTTTGTAGTCAGTTATCGTCCGTAGTCCTCGCCATAAACCTCTTGTGTCATTCTGGGCCATTTGTGCCTCCATCTTGCCAGCGTATGTCTTCTTAGCAAGCTTTACGGCCTTGCACAGAGTATAGACTGTAGCCTTATACTCCTCCATATTTCCTGACGCTCTGCCCAGGTTATAAGCAGCAGTGCGAGCATTCAGGGCCACTCGGATAGTATTGTCAACCCACGGTTTCTGGTTCGAGAAGACTCGAGCCGTCTTCGTGGGTACAATGCTATCTGCTAGTGTTGTTATGAACCTGACAACAACATCAGCAAACTCACTGATGTCACTGGAGCTAGATTGAAACATCCCCCAGTTGACGCCATCCAGTGCGTCCTGTAGCGTGGCCTCTGATTGGTCGGACCACTTCTTTACCTCATGTGACACGACAGCATCACGTGATCTCTGCCTGTAGGCCGGGTAGAGCAAGATGGCGTCATGATCCGATGTGCTCGTTGATCCAGCTAATGGAGGAGCTCCGGCTCTGAACGGGGTGTAACAATGATCCAGCGTATTTCCTCCCCTGGTGGTGCAAGCGATGTGCTGGAAGAAGTTTGGCATCACTTTCTTCAGATTCGCCTGATTGAAATCGCCGGCTACGATCATGGCTGCGTCTGGATGTTTGATCTGGTGATTGTTTAGATGGACCTGTAGATCCGCCAGGGCCCTGACAGTATTCACTTGAGGAGGAATGTACACCGCTGTCATGATTATGGCGGTGGATTCTCGGGGGAGATGAAATGGGCGACATTGGATGGACAGATGTTCCAGGTCCGGCGAGCATGAACGGGAAAGTATTTTTAGCTCCTTGGGGTTGACCCAGTTGTTGTTGGTCAGGAGACAGACCCCCCACCGATGCTCTTACCGGACTCTTCT